>NC_089791.1:14123375-14188375 GCF_040412425.1 Macrobrachium rosenbergii
AAACAGTAAAACCACTGAGAACTGCCTATATTAAAAAAAAAAATGCTCAGGGTATGGGGTTTGGTTACCATTGTTTGTTGTACATTTTAATAGCCTAGCCTACACTGTAAAGTATACATAATATATACATAAGTATCTCTATAGTAAGTATAGTAGTATCAACTAATCCTAGAGGTTCATGCAGAGCAACTTATGATAATTCAATACAAAGAGAAATTGAATAACAAGCAAGAATTAGCTTAGCCTACACTATTGTATATCGTATACATATATGGTAGCCTAGCCTACATTATAATGTACAGGCAGTCCCCGGTTAATGGCAATCCAGTTTTACGGTGCTTGTCTAGCGACGAAAATCACCTATTTCCGCTTATTGGCACCAGTCATTAACTATTGGCGCCCATACATACCTAACAGAGGCACTGGTAACTGAAAATCGGCACTTTTCAGCGCCGATAAGCCATGAAAATCACCTATTTTTGATTAGCAGCGATTTTCGGTTATTATCACATCCTCAGAATGGAACTCCCACAGATAACCGGGGACTGCCTGTACTACTCTATATTCACATATCGCAGTTATACAAACATCAACGTAACGAATATGCATCTTTTCCATGGATCTTTTAAAATGTTATGCCTTAATTCATTGTATCCAATAACATTGTATATATTCTTATATTGCTTTTGTATTATAAAGTGCGATCATAGCGGTCAGTGTTTTGGTTTGGAAACCGAGTACGCAGTAAGTTCATTTCACTTTATTCAACTCAGTTCAGAGCACTTTTCTTGCTTCTAATTAGCATAAATGAATCTAGATACTTTATTTATAAGGGGCAAGGTTATTTTTCGTTATATGAAGTGTTTTTAAGTTGAATTATAACTTAAATATGTCTCATTGTGAAATTAACTTAGCTATTTTTTTCGTTAATAGATGACGTTGGCCATTTGGGGCGTTTGTTTTGTGTAAAAAAATCAAGATTCCTTTCACTATTTTCACTTGATTTCATCATAATACAAGCTTTAGGTATTTATCGTTTTTTGGAGTAAAAATAGCAGTAGTGTGTTCATTCATGCCCAGTAGTTTTGATTAAAATACTTTCTCTCCAATTTTAACTACTGTCGAGTTTCATCCATGTTGCCAATGCACGATAATTTATAGTCATTAGCAGCTTGAACATAGTTTTCTCAGCTTCAGCTACAACTTACAGCATAAATTTTTCAGTATATTTCCTTGCCGATCTTTTATCCATACCGAATAAGGGTATAATGTAAAAATATATCAGTCCTATTCTACTTGCCTTCATTTGTACTATAACTATGGTAATTGTGTATTATCGTACGATGGTTGAAATGCAAGCAAAACGGCTGTTGTTATCCGATTCAGTGATAAGCAAAATGAAAGTTTCTCAGTCGGTTGTTTATGGCTGTACGCATTTACGCAAGAGTATAACATTACTAACAATACTTTTATCATTCTCTTTTACTTTTTTTAACTAGAAGATGGGATAAAGAGATGGAGGAAAAGAGGTTGTTCTATTGTAATTTGGTTTCTCTCGCTGCCTTATTGTACGCTGCTGCCTGTGCCTGCGTGAAATTTAAAAATATTTCTATGAATGCTGTATCGGTATTAGTTGCTTACCCCACTGCAAAATTGAATTTTCGTAAGGCGAATTATTGTAACTCGAGCACTACCTGGGTATTTTAATAGTTTCATTATAGTGACCTACCAAAACACTGTAAAAGCTTTTACCTCTTTAAATCGACACGTCCAGATATAAATTCTCAAACTTTGTTTGGAACGCTGATATAATTGGTAGGAGACTAACCCCACCGGATTGCCGGGGGTGGTGGAAGGAGACATACCCATAAACCCAGGTCAGTTTCATTCTCGGGCGTGTGAACGCACATCTCACACGTCCGTCTGTCTCAAACTGTTTGCTTTGCCTCGTTGCGCTTATTTGTATGCGTCTCTCCTTGGTGAAGTACTCAATTTCATGTTTATTAATCTCAGCGTAGCTCTGGGAATTGGTAGCTATGTCGGATTCAGTTTCTCGGGATCCAGGGTTTGCAGGGAATTTGTGCTCCGCCAAACAGTTAAACTTAAGTACGATCGCCATTCTTTGTGTACAGCATGTAGGGGTCAAGAGTGTTCCCAGGAGAACACATGCAGTTAGTGTATGGGATGGAGTCAGGAGTTTTGGCAAACATACAGTTCCCATCAGGTAAAGCTGGTTAGGGATAGGGATAGGAAAGCTTTTAAGCGTAAGGAAGCTAGGCTATCTTCTTTGATGGTGGCATTCGTCACCTCCTCTACAGGCTGTTCCTTCCTCCTCTCCTACCTCCTCTACCGCTGCTCTTCCCCTCTCATATTCCCCCTCTTCACCAGCTTCCCAGTATGTTTTTCCTAAAGCCAAGCCCAGCCTCGAGGCTGATAAATCAGAATTTGTTCTTTTCAGAAATCAAATGGAATCAAATGAACGGTTTCATGGAGTCGGTCTTAAGTTTAGTGTGCTCGCTTTTAAGTAGTCCGGCGTTAGCGTCGGTGATGACGTCAGTGTTGGTGATAACAGTGTGTTGTTCGTGAATCGTGTTTCAGGCGAGTCTGCTCGTTTTCTGAATCTTTTGAGCAAAGGCAGCTGTCCCGCCGCCTTCTGAGGCCAGAAGACAGTCCGCGGCTGGCTAAAAGGTCAGGAAATTTCTTGCCACGAGCAGGCTCGTCCTCTAAGGCACAGGAAAGCCTTAGCCCTGGTGGTGAAAGTAGTAAGCTTGACTTCTTGAGCGCAGAAAGCTTCAGGAGGCATAAAGTGGCAAGGCCGGAGTTTGTGAGGCGGCGCAAGTTCGTAGTGTTTCTCCATCGACCTTGCGTCGATCTTCTCGCCATCGCCGACATTGCAGGATGGTGTCCCCAGAAGCTTCCTCAAGACGGTCGCAGTCGAAGCGGCACTACCTAAGGTTAAGTTTTCAGGTGAGAGTAGCAGCAGTTCATCTTCAGTCTCTTCATATTCCAGCTCTTCGGATCCCCCTCCTCGTCATCGCAAGTGGGATCAGTGCCTCGACCCTTAAAGAGGCAATCTTCGGATAATTCCTGCCCTAGGGTTACTAAACTCTTTAAGAAAAGGACAGCTAGCCCTATACCTGGTTGCTCAGGTGGGGTTCCGATCAAGAAAGATACATTTCAGACGCTTCCTCCCAGGTCACCTAGGGCAGTCAAGATGCCTAGCCCTCCAGGAAGTTCTGCCTCCGTGCCCGGGCCTCTTCCTCCTCCTCCTGCACAGGAAGTGTCTGCTCCTTTGGCTTCATCCTCGCCTTCCAGGAGTCTATTCTGTTGGAAGAGAAGCTAGAAAAGGTGGTCAAAGTCCTTGGTATTCTGGGGTTCAAGAAGTCGTGCTCCTCCTCAACTCCTGGACGATCTGGGCACGGAACCGATTCTTTCTGGTGAAGAGGAAGGTCCCAGGTGAATCGGGCTTCTTCCCATTATGCTTCTCTACCAGCTTTCTGCTGCAGTCACACCCTCAACATTTTCAGCCGACAGCCCCCACTTCTCCGACTTCCACGTTGCCTGGGGAAAACAATGTCCTGCCACTTCCCTTCCCAAGTTGGTACTCTCCACTGCCTCCAAGAAAGCATTAAAAGAGTAGAGGCGTGGTTGGAAGCTAAGAGGTCCTTGGGTAAATTGTTGTTTGTACCCTCCTTCAAAGCTGTCGAAAAGGAGGCAAAATTATTACAGCACAGGAACTTCTCCTTCACTGGGCTCCGCAATTTCAGCACAGGGGACTTTGGCCCTTGTGGACCCCTCAAGACGCATTTCATTCGGGAGGCAGCCAAGACCCTTTTCGGCCCTAGATGTGGAGCATTTTTCCAAGAACCTCTACAAGCTCCTAGAGATTGTCAGCTTTATCGATTGGTCAATGGGAGCTATTTTTAAACAGGTGGAGCAGGCAAATGTCGCAGAAGACGTCTTGGAGAGAATCACAGGGTTCCTTTCCTGCACCGATATTGCTATCCATGATGCAGCAGACGAACTTTCCTCCCTTTTCGCCATGGCCACTCTGAAGAAGAGGGAAACTTGGTGCTCTTTCTTATCTAAGGCTGTGACGTCTTCAAGAGAGGCGTTGGCGTTCGCACCCTTTGAGAACGGCGTTGACGTTCGCACCCTTTGACAAGGAGGGCCTTTTCCCAGAAGCACTAGTGAAAGACGCCCTTTCAGCCATGGATAAGAGGGCGTCACACATCCTGTCTATGTCTTCCACCAAACCGAGGCCTGCTCCTGCCCGTTGACCAAGATGGTATCTCCTCTTAACAGGCATCCATTTCAGAATCTCCAGGCCCATACCTTACTCGAGGTCCCGCTCCAACCCCAGGGGTCACAAGTTTCTCCCGAAGCCACAAGGTCGTCATACCAGTAAGTAGGGAAAATTGTCTCCATGCGCTGGTGGGGCCCAGACTCAGCCTCTTTTGGGAGGAATGGAGAGACAGAGGTGCAGATCAGTGGGTGGGTGCAAGTGTCCAGCCAGGCTACCGCCTTCCGTTATTTCCAACCTCCTCCTCCTCTCCAATTTCTCATTCCTTGCCAGCATACTCAGGAGGCTCAGTCAAGTTTTAGGCCCTAGAGACAATAGAAGTCCAGTCTCTCTAGGGAAAATGGTCATCGAAGAAGTACAGGACGTGTCAACCCCAGGTTTTCTACAACCGCCTGTTTGTAGTCCCCAAGTCATCAGGGGGTTGGAGGCCAGTTCTACGATGGCTCTCAATCTGTATTTAGTGAAAACCAAGTTTTGTTGGAAACTTACCTGTCGGTTATATATCATAGCTGTATTCTACTTTTAAAATTTCAAATTTGGTGAAATGTGGAAGGAAGCCTATTACCCATTCCAGAACATGGCAGGTACTCCAGGCAACATTCATTTGACTTATATTTTGATTGAACAAAAATGTCAACAAGTTCAACATTATCTGCTTCGTCATAGGATTTGCTTTTTCTTGTTATCTGATTGTCTTTTCCAACTTTGGATCGGTAGAAAGCCAACTTTGAACTTTTCTTAAATTTTGCTTTAGACTATCATTATGTCTGGGTCCAGCTCTTGGTGAAAAATTTATAGTGTGATGTCTGAATGTAAGAGTGAGAATGCACAGCATATGGGTTGAATTTTCACACTGTATGTTAACTTAGGAAGATCCATACCAATGTTGAATCCATAGTGATGAATGTGCTTCTTTGTCTGAAAATGAATGGAGGAAACATAAATGAAGAGGAGAGTTGGGCGTGATCGACTGAGGAGTCTTCCTCAGCAGTTTCATTTTGGCGAGGAAGTGTTGATGTCAAAAATCCCCTGTACCTTTAGGGTCTAACCCTGTGGTTTTGTCTCCAGCCCCTGAGATCAGGACCTGTTTAGTTGGAGACTTAATGCAGGCTTTTTTTATGATGGAATCACGTGCATTAGAATCTAAGGTGTCAGCTCTCCCCTGAAAGTGTTTGTGAAGTGAAGTGCCCCAGAAAAGTGGAGGAGGCGTCAGGGGACCCCATCATGCCTCTGGGCCTGGACCTCTGCTGGACTCCCAGGACTCAGGGAGAGCATGTTATAGCAGAAAGGAGGGTGACGGGGACCCCCACCAGTCTTTCGCCGGCGGGTCCTGAGAGGCGTTTCCCAGGCTGCCCAGGTTGAACTTTCGTGTTCGGGTCCTAGAGGCACTTCTAGGTCAAAAGGGCCCGTCCCTCCCACGCAGGGGTTGGAACCGTCAAGTACTCGCCCTCTTAAGAAGCTTTATGGAGCAGAGGGAAGCAGTAAAAAAATACTCTCTGCAGGTAATTTTGTGGATCGTTCCCCCTAAAAAAGCTCAGGGCGTCATCTACCAGGTAAGGTGTTTGGCGTTGGAGCTCTTCCTTAGAGAAAGGCCGTCCCCTCGTCCTTCTGCCTCTGAGTTCCGTAATTCTCCAAAAACTGGTCTGCGAGGACCCTTACCCTCCATTTATAGAAAAGTCCTCAGATTGCAGAGTTTTGTCAGGTTATAATGAAATCGGAAGGATGTTTGACTTCCAGTGAAGAGATCTGGCGTTCTCCCTTCTCCCTGCTCCTCGTTAGAAGTCACGTTTGAAAAGCTCCATTGGAAGAACCCTAAACTCGTCCCGGAGGTGTTGGGGAGGATCGTCGTGGCGTCAGAGAAAAAATCCCTTCGTTCTGGCGTCAACGTTCACCTTTTTGTTGATGGCTCCATTAGGCTCCTGGAGTTTGTATGGAAAAGGGTGAACTATATAAGGGGCCGAACCATTATCTATAGAGCTGCAAAAGCTATAACAGTCCCACCGATTGGTGCGCTCAAGCTTATGCTGCCAGGCAATTGGCACAAATAGCGTTTTTGACTCCATAAAAAGGACGCTCCACCTGCCGTTGCTGTCGTCTCGTGATGGTTCCTGGTTCTCCTGCTGCTTTCCGCCATGGTTCCTCTTCCAAGCAAGGTTTTTTTGGCGTGTTTCCTCTCCGGTGAAAATTTCTCTGCTCTTCCAATTATTTGGAGATAACAAAGTAATCTCGGAGTCTGAAGACCAAAGATCAGTCAAGAAATTGCGGACTACCAGATTCTCGTCAATGCTGTTGAAGGAACTGGTTTTTGACAAGTTTCTGCCCGTAAAATACCTCTAAAACAAATTCTCAACAAAACTAAGTCTAAACATTATAATTTCTGAAGAGCTAAATCGCTTTCCACAGAAAACGGGCCTTCAAGAAAGTCCATTTGTGGATGGACTCCATAGAAAAGCTCAAGGAAAGTCTTCTTTCTGCCCAGGCATACTCGGGGAAAATCGGGATGTGGTTTTTTTTGGAGAAGACTAGAATCACGTCTTCCTTCCTCAGAAGGGAGACTTTGCTCTCGTTACAAATGTAGGAGGTCTCATCTGAGAATTTAAGGTTCCCTGGACTCTTAAGGAGATGGACCATCTTTTGAAGGCCTTTTCAAGGTGATAAAGTTTTCAACTTCCTTGACTTGGTGCCTTGGAGCTTTGGAAATTAAGTCTGGTCAGGACTCGATCTCGTT
Organism: Macrobrachium rosenbergii; assembly: GCF_040412425.1. NCBI lineage: Eukaryota > Metazoa > Arthropoda > Malacostraca > Decapoda > Palaemonidae > Macrobrachium > Macrobrachium rosenbergii. The sequence goes on from NC_089791.1 coordinate 14,130,407, forward strand.
CATGAGGTGGACCAAAAGCATCTTGTCTTGCATGGACTCTGGCGGACCAAGAGTTCTGGCAATTGGCCTGCGCTTTGACTGGAGTGCTCAAAAGAGTCACTCTTCTGCGGTTTCAAAATCCCGTCTCCAGGCTGAATGGAGAACTGTTGTTTGCTCCCCTTTCCAGTCATCTTTTCCCGGCTTCGATGGTAAAGGACATCGCTGCAAGCTTGCAAGAAGACCACACAGGGACCTGTTGGCTCAGTCCTCGACGCCCTGCGGTTCCCGTGACCTCGGTGGCGTCAATTTTTGGTTCAGCATTCAGGGTGAAGATCAAGAAGCCCTTAGAAGGAAGTCCATGGATCATTGGAAGCCTAGAGAGTAGAGGACAGAACCTCTAGCAGGAGAAAAGCCTTTGCTGGGTAGGGGCAGAACAGATGTGATTCTCCTCCAGAACGGTGGGTGCCAGACTGATTTTTATAAAGGCCTGTAAGATCGAGAGGCAGAAAACCAGGTCCCTTCGGTTTAGTGGACGGATTACAAGATCCCTTTCCTTTCTCCCTCCCTTAAGCCTTTTAGCCCTTGGACCTCTGAGAGGTCAATTTTAAACGGTCCAAACAATGCTTTAGCCATGCGAAACCGGCAACTGTACGATCTGTAGTAAAAGTACTGACCTGAATTCCCGGGCTTCTCAAACAGTGTTCCTGGTAAAAAAGGAGATTGGGAATTTGGAGACCTGGGCTGGATAGCAGCCTGATTCCTGGGCCAAAAGAGTGCTAACTTTCAAGATGCTGGCTCGGTCTGTTCTAGGAGTAAGACCAGGGGCTTTGGATGGTGATCCCTCCGAAGAACAGGGGCGTGCTTCCGCGTGCCGATTACATCCCTCCAGTCAGGAAGTTCCTGAAAGTCTTGAGGGAAAGGTGTATCAATTCAGAGCTCTTTGCTTTGGCCTGTCCACAGCTCCATGATTTTCACCCGTCATTTTGGGGAATGGTTGCAAGGTGGCAGCATCAGCAGCGTGCGTGTGTGCTCTACCTCCTGGGAGCTCCTTTGAGCTGATTGACAGTCATCGAGGGGGAGGTGTCTGGAGGATCTACAAACAACTTTGAGACAGAGGTCCAGATAAATCTTCCGGCCTGCTGGTCAATCCAAAACATTAACTCCCCATCTCCGTGTATCTGAGGGTCCAGATGGACTCAGTAATGAGGGAGTTTTTGTTGAGCTTGGTTCAACACAAAATCCTACTTCCTAGGAAAAAACATGTTCGGTGAGGTGGAGGAGTCTGCTCAGGACCATTTCCTCAGGGGATTTGTTTCCCTAGGAGACACATCTCATGCCTTCAGTTCTTCCTGCAAGACAACTGGGAAGACAAGGAAAATCTTCAGTTTGTCTCTCAAACTTTCCCAGGAGTGAAGTGCATCTCAGGTGGTGGTTGGATTTTTGAACCGAAGCTTTCAGTGGTGTCTCTCAGCCTTCCGAACCCGACCTAGTGTTGTTCTAGGAACTGGCGTCAGTAAGGGGAAGACTGCCACTGCCTCCAGAACCTTCATGGAACCCTGGAGGGAACAGGTGACCTGGCATATCAGTATGAAAAGGAAAAGTCGCAGCGATTCGCTAAGGAGGATTCTTTAGATCAAGTGTCGATGAGGAAAGTCCCAGGGGAACGGACAATACCACAACTCAGGCTTACCTGAAAAAGCAGGAGGCACTCCTTCTCGTTCCCCTGTTGGTACTTGCAAAGACACCTTGTTGTGAGGGATAGTTCCAGGGGACTTTGCCTACCCAGTTTGTAGCAGGTCGTTCAGCAACAGTGTCACTGAGCAGACCTGCAGTTCGTCATCAACTGCTCTTGGGACAGAGTGGACTCTGAACCAGGAGGTGTGCCAAAAACTGTGGGGTTTATGCCTTCGACCCAAGAGACATCTTTTGGCAACATCAAAGAGCTCAGGAGGGCTCTACTGATCTCCTGTCCTGGACAAAACCAGTATCAAGATGCCCTTCTTTGGGACTGGTCTCCCTGGTTTACACGCTTTCCCATTCCAGATCCTGGGACAGTGGTCAGGAAGTTAGGCGTCTCAACGAAGCCCAGAAGATGACTCCAGTCGCTCCGTATCGCCTTACAAGGGCTATCCCTTGAGTTCCGGAGGCCATCACCTTCTGTCAGGACTTTCAAGGGTGTTGCCTCTTAAGCCAGATCTACTCATCTGTTCACTTGACGATACCATCAAAACCTCTCGCTCTCGGTCTGACTGCGTTCAGAAAGGGGGAGAATGCTGGCCAACCGGACGTTTTAGGCGGTGGCAAAGGCGTCTGGTGGGCGAGCCAGCAACAGAGTGGTCCTGTTACTTGGGAGTCAGGGCATGTTGAACTTCTGTTGGCAACGAATGGTGTGCGGACAAGTCCAGATTTCCTCTTCCTCGAACCACTGTGATCCAGAACACAAGACTTCCTTTTTTTTCTTAGTGAAGTTCGTGCTGGCAGTCTTTCTACTATTAGGGATCCTTCGTATGTTGTCCAAGAACCTTTCATGTCCAGAGGAATCTGCTCGCCAACAGTTCGGACCCACATGACCTCAGTCTAGTTGGGCGACTGAGGTGCATGAGATTTGGTTCCATCTTGGTTTGGCCGTAGTTCTTACAGTTCCTGATGCAACTGCCCTTTAAACCCTTCATTCCATCTTTGAGGTCTAACTCTAAAGCGTTATTCGAGTTGCTCTGCTCCTGCAAGAATCAGTGAATTCTGCAATATCTAAGTCAATTGGTTTTATAGGGGCGATGTTCCTCAAAGGAACTTCGTTGTTTCTTGCCCAGAATGAAGTTCCACCTACTGGCCCAAGTCCTTTGAGCATTGCCCGACAGGGGTATTCTGTCAGGAAGCTCATCAGAGATTGCTATGCCCTGTTAGGGCTCAGAAGTTCTACTTGGACAAGGGAGGAAGAGGGGATGGTCTTGGTCGGAAGGTTATGGAACTCGGTGGAAGACTCAGCGTCCCCATGTCAAAAATCGCTGGCTTTCTTCTTGAGGTCCACCATTCAACTGCATAAAAGTTGTCAGGCAGGTGACTTGAACCGAAAGTTAAAGCGCATGAGTTGGACTGTAGCAACGTCAGTAAGAATTTTCAAAAGAACATGGCTCTGGGACGAAAAGATTAGCCACCTATTGGAAAATCATTCTCAGAAGCTCATTACGGTTAAGGGCGGAACTGTGTCGAAAAATGCTGTTCGCAGACCACGTTTAGCTGTTATTCGATCTTGGAAAGGTCTTGTACCCATGAAATCCTTTAAGTATGGTTAGGAATAGTTTTTAAAAATTTTTGGTTGTGTTTTTACCTGGGAAAAAAATCTTCCTTTCAAAGAAGTTTTAACAAAGTCACGATGTTTGGTAGGTCAGGTGGTTATTTTTTTGTCTCTTTGCTTCCTTCTTGGCACTGCTATGATTCTCATAAAGTTTTATATAGTCAAGTCACGTCCCGTTGACAGATCATCTGGAACTCAGCAAAATAGAACTCTACCTCGTTTAAGGACTCAGTGGGTCATAAACTGTGAGACTTGGGTGAAAGTAACCTTCGAAGTCAAGCTTTGCTAAATGGTCAAAAACCAAGATGTGTAATCATCTAAACATTGTTTTGTTTCTCAATCCTATGCTGTCATTTTGAAACCAATTCCAAGTCTGATTCAAAGCTATATTTATATCTGATAGGTAAGTTTCTTTGAAAAATGATATTTTAATGATAAAATAAGGTTTGTTCAGGACGTTAGTTGTAATCCAGTCAAACCATTTTATAAACCTCGGAACATACGGCTTTATGAAAATCTGAATAGAAAATGGGAATGGTTCAGGTAGAATGCTCCCAACGGCGGGAATAACTCACCTGACGCCCTGCTTTTAGCGAGGTTTGAAATTCCATCGGACCTTAAATCAGCTATATATATATCTGCCAGGTAAGTAGTCAAACCTTATTTTTATCATTAAAATATCATTTTCCATGAAACGAACAGCTCAGTTCTTCAGGCTAACACTTACAGGGGGATTGGATGGTGACCTATTCATGGAAGGTGCCTATTTCCCACATTCCAGTACATCAAGCCTCAGGAGGTATCTTGGTTTGTTTTTCCAGGACAGAGTTTAAACTTGCCCTCTGGAGGGGGAGGACCTGTCGGCAGCCCCGCTGGTGTTCACCAGGATTCGCGATAGGTCATTCAGCTCCACCTGGAGAGTTGGATCCTTGTCTTTACGACTGGCTAGCTCGTTATCATCAAGGGGACCGCTGTATGGAGGACCTTCCCACAGAACCCTAAGGTTAGCTCAAGACTTAGGGATTCTGATAAACAGGAAAAGTCTGAGCTAATTCCTTCACAGAGGATTCTTTTTTGGGATGACTCTGGACATCTGGCCACTTGATCCGGGCTTTCTGTCCCCAAAGGGGTCTCCTCCTGCCTTCAGGCGGTCAATTTCTCCTCCTGGACAGTTGGACAGAAGGACACAAGCGGACTCCACGGTCTTCAACATTCCCCGGCGTCAAGGGCATCTTCTCTGGTGGATTTCGCAGGAAAGGTTTGGAGGGAAGATCTCCTCCCAAGACAACCATCTCTGCAGATGTTCTCAGGGCTGACCCAATGTTGGGTGGAAAGCACATCTAGCCAACCTCAGGGCGTCAGGAGTTTGGTGAGGGGAGAAAGAAGAAGCTCCACATCGCGTCAAGGAACTGTTGGCCATTCACCTCGCTCTACAGGACTTTTTCGGCCCGTCGTCTCAGGCCAAAAGAGCTGTTCACGCCGACAACTCGTGGCTCTAGCTTATCAATCCGAAACAGGGGAGGTACCCATTCCTTCTCCTGTTCAAAGCTGCGAAGGACCTTCTTCTGCAGGGGCGGACAGCAACAGGGTGGTCCTGTTCCTCGGTTACGTGCGAAAACTGATACGTCCTGGCAACAACAACTCAGCCATCAGAACCAGACTCTCCCCGGAATGGACCTGCACCCACATTTGTGCCCTAAATCTGTGGAATCTGTGGGGCACTCCCATAATAGATCTCTTCGCTGCCTCCAAGAACCATTGTCTCCCAGTGTTCTGCTCGCCAGTTCCAGACCACTGACTCACTTGGTGGCGCATGCTCCTAGACTGGGCGAACCTGTTTGCCTATGCCTTCCCTCCTTTTTTGGGCTCATCAGGCAAGTGATAAACAAGTGAAGTTCCATCAGAATGTTAACTGATCCTCGTTGCCCGTTCTGGCCAAGGAAGGAGTGGTTCCCGGACACTAAAAGATCTCCTGAAAAGACTTCCCAAGGCATATATCCTCCAAAAAGTGCCGCTTCTCAGACAACCCCAGGAAAAGAGGTTCCACCAGGGATTGTCATCTCGCTCTGACAGGCTTCAGACTGTCAAAAAGCTCATCAGAAAGCGAGGTTTTTCAAGCAAGGCTGCAGAGGCTATTGCAGGGTGCAGAAGGACTCCTCTGCAAATTATACCAATCAAGTGGAGAGTCTTCAGGAACTGGTGTAGAAAAAAATAGTATCTCCTCTTCTTGACGTCTATAACTCAAGGCCGATTTTTTCATTTTACGGGAGGGGGAAGAAAATTGATGCCATCAACCATCAAGGGTTACAGAGCTATGCTGTCCTCTGTCATCTACCATTGGGGTTAGACCTATCAAATAACCAGACTTGTCAGACCTCCTCAAGTCCTTAGACACAACTAAGACCCCAAAACCTGCCCTTGCCTGGAATTTAGATGTAGTTTTGAGGTGGTTGATGTCTCCAAAGCTGGAACCTTTAGAAAGATCTTTCTCTTAGAGACCTCACTAAGAAATCCCCTTTTTCTGGTTACCTTAGCAACGACAAGAGGGTTAGTGAAATACAGGCCATTGACAAGGAAGTGGGTTTTCAAAAGGTAATGCTGTTTGCTCGTTCACCTTGAATTTTCTGGCCAGAGCAGTCTCCTTCCAACCCGTGGCCTCAGTCCTTTACCATTCAGAACCTCTCCAGTGGCTGGCCCTCAAGGGTGGAAGCTTCTTTGTGCCCCGTTAAGCTATCAACACTTGCCAGCCAACGGCCAGCATCAGAGGGCGTTCCCTAACCTGTGGTGTTCAGTGAAAGATCCAACCAAACCTTTGTCCAAGAATGCCCTGGCTTTCGTCGTCAAGGGGAACTCATTTTGGAGGCGCACAGACACATCAACAAAGAGGACGCACACCTAGTCAAGTCTCACATTTCAGTGCGCTCAATAAGCAACTTCAGTGGCTTTCCGTCATAATAAGTCACTTTGCAGATCACACAGATCACCTTCTGGAGGTCGAAAGCCGGTGTTTGCGTCTCACTACCTTGAGGAGAGGTCGAAGTTGCGTATCAGGACCTGTTTGCGTTGGGTCCCGTATCTGTAGCTGGCTTGGTTTTAGAGGAACACACTAGGGGGTAGGTTCTTTATCCTTCCTTTCCTTGTGGTTTATGGTTGCTGAGTTAATGGGAAGCTGGGGGTGCTCAGTTCACCTGGAGTACCCTCCATTCTGGTTGAGCTGCTGAGGGTATAGAGAAGGATGTATTTAACTAGTTTTAGGTTAGGCGGTGAGGCCAGTTTTCAGTCTGGTTGCTTTCCAATTGCTCAGGGCAAGAGCAAAGGAAAGTCACTTTTGATCTTAGTCAGCGGTGTACTTCCCTGACTAATTGGGTTGTTATGGAGCAAAGTAGCTAGCAAAACGGCTTCGCCCAATGCCTCTGCAGGTAAAGGCTTCAACCCAGCAGTACCTCCTGCAAAGCCCATCTACTAGGTAAGGTGACTCCTACCCTTTTGTTGGTAGGGATCCTTAAGATGCCCATGGTTATAATTTGTCCCTTTCATGTTTTTTTTTTTTTTAATGTGTATCCTTTCAATAACCATTTACCTCATCAACTGCCTTCCACCTTAAATGTGGAATCAGCTTTTACAGTGTTTGGTAAGTCATTATAATGAAAATGACATTTTTATGATAAAATGATGTTTCATTATACTTACCAAAACAGTAACTGTAGAAACCTCCTCCTCCTTGCAGGGGAGGCGTTATCTCAGGTTTTCACTAATTGTGTATGCGAGAATGAACTGACCTGGGTTCATGGGTATGTCGCCTTCCACACCACCCCCACCAGCATCTGGTGGGGTTGGGTCTCCTGCCAATTATATCAGCGTTCCAAACAAAGTTTGAAAATTTATATCTCGGACGTGTCGATTTTAAGAGGTAAAAGCTTTTACAGTGTTTTGGTAAGTATAATGAAACATCATTTTATCATAAAAATGTAATTTTTATCACAAAAAGTGCTTTTAGTCATGAAATGAGATGAAAATCCAGTAATTAGTGAATATTTCTCAGTGAAAAATAACGTGAATGGGCAAATTTTCAGCGAATAATGCGTATATATATGTTCTATAGAGAAATCCGCGAATAGGTAAGTGTGCGAATCGTAAGACCGCGAATATGGGGTGTTTACTTTATATCAGTATCTGGGTGTTGAGATGGGGTATTATTTTAACTAGCAGAGAAGCCTCACAGCACTTGTATTGTAAAATGTGTTTAGCATTAATTAATTAATTTTAAACTTATGACATGAAGAATACAGTACTCTTATATTATTACAGTATTTAGCTATTTCATGTATTTCTAAGTACAATTATTAGTAATTTAGTATAACACTCATCTGTCATTGACAAATTTATTTTATGAAAATAATTCTTTTATCCAAAGTCTGTCCATTATAAAAATAGACAAAGATATTAATTTTAACCTGTTAGATAATCCAATCTTATGTATATATGTTTTCAATTGTAGTAAATGTAGAAATGTAGAAACTTAATGGCACTTGGCTTAAAACAGTCAGTTAAGCCTTTCCATGGGCAATGAATGTTTTTAGTATTCAACATATATTTTTTTTATCGTGTGATATCCTGCAAAGAAATTCTGAACACAAAGCAAACCAAAAGAATAACTTTTTTATCAAGAGCTTTCAAACCAGCACATTTTTTACAAGAAGTTAAGGAAATGTTGTATTCTTGGCAAAATAAGCTTGTATTACTAGCAAACTTTTGATGCCCTTTGGAAATAAAGAATAGAACTTCTGCCCTTGGATGCATTTTTTTTAGTTTTCTGTTAAAGAAAACTGTTGGGATGGCTATTTGTCCTTCCGCACTTTTTCTGTTTGCCTTCAGATCTTAAAAACTATTGAGGCTAGAGGTCTGCAAATTGTTAAGTTGAACATCCACCTTCCATTCATCAAACATACCCAGCCCTGTAGCCTCAGTAGTTTTGATTGTATTTAAGGTTAAAGTTACCCTTGATCGTGTGTCTGGCACCACTATAGGGGCCAACAACACAGGCTACCACTGGGCTGTGGCTGAAAGTTTCTGGGCCATGGCTGAGAGTTTCATACAGTATTATATGTTGTACAGAAAACTCAATTGCGCCAAAGAAACTTTGGTACATTTTTTACATGTTTTTTATTATCTAAGGAAATTTTGTTCCATAAACATCAACCATGTATAATGCTTAGACACTAATTTGTTTAAATAAAAAAAAAAGTGACTACAAAAAACAATGAACTGAGTTAAAGTGATTATCATCTAGTGACAGCAATTTTTTTCTTATAGACACCCATGTGCTTAGAAAGGCTACAGTATAAGGGACATACATGATTAATTTTCGTAAGGAAAAATGCTTTTTGCATTTCAGTGAAAATCAGGGTTCTTAATTGTATCCAGTATTGCCTAGTTGAAGTTGAATGTGTATGTAGAGTTGTCATTTATGAAAGGTCGTGTTGTACAAAATAGAACTGATAAGAGGTGGGGATATTCAGGCTCTCTCTCTCTCTCTCTCGCTCTCTCTCTCTCTCTCTCTCTCTCTCTCTCTCTCTCTCTCTCTCTCTCTCTCTCTCCAGAATCCCATCCCATTATATAGCTGTATGTTTCTCTTTGCTATAGCTGTATGTTTCTCTTTGCAGTAGTTACCCTTATGAGTTTTCATATGTAGTCATTCTTGTAATTAGTTTGTTAAAAAAAAAAAAAGGAAGAAACAAAATAGAAAAAGCAAAAGTTAATAAAGGTAAAGATGAATACTGCACATAATTAGTACTAAATATGAGTGAATTTGCCAAATAAAAAGTCTCAGAGGAGCTATATAGATAGGACAACATTTCTCAAATTCAAATATTTAGGGTTTAACACTCCCAGAAGGCACCTTCACAGCTCAGCATTTTGGAAATTAATGATTTTGTGATACCTCTACAGAACAGGGATACTAAAGCTTTGTGAAATGAGAATTGCAAAGTAACTGTCTCTAAGAAAATAGTATATCTACTTAAGATACTTTTTTCCTGAGATATGACCTTGGCTGCTACTGACATCACACAAAAGAGCAAAATTCCATCAATAGTAGAAGAAAGGATCTGTTTTGGGGTATTCAGCATTGTCAACACTGGAAGTAGAACTTGAAAATGCTTAGTTTTGCAAAGCATTGCAGGGTGTAATTGTAAAGTAAGTGTGTCACCAGGCAAAAACTAGCATTCAGGAGTATTAAAAATAATTAAGTTTTAACTGTGCACAGTGACTAGGGGTTAGATTTATAATATGAGATAGTCTGATTCTGGTTAATTGATCTGTAGACTAGACCGTCCATGATTGAGAGCTACTTGATTACGTATCTGGAAAGACCACTAAAGCAAAATTTGCTCTAAAATTAAGGGTAACATTTGATAAATTGTACTTAAAATGTAACAATTTTGTAATAAAAATTTCATTTTTATAGCGTACAGTACATAGCAGGGGAAAATACTTTAAAACCAAAAAACAAGCAAAAAGAATTACACTTCATGAACCAAAAACTTCATTCATTTACATAAAATCGTAAAATGTTGGTTGAAGACGTTACTGCTAACACAAGAAGAAAACTTTATGGTTGTGAAACATTGCAAAAATTATTCAACTCTTACTGACTTACAAATAGGAAAGGTTAATCTCAACTTAACAATTACCAGAAGAAACTGTTAATTTAATGGAAGAGATACCAAAAGGAGAAATACGTGCTGAAGGCTCTTTTAAAGAGTGCCATAGAGAAATAAGAGTTCGTATGTCATTCTCAACTTTCCGGACTCAAATAGATGAAGTGATCCTTGACCTGTCAGAATTGGACAAGTACATTGTATGCCTCAAGTTCTGATTGAGAAAGTCCAGTCACTCCAGGTTTACCTGGGTGTCACAGCTAATGTCCCAGATAATCCTCTTTCTTTACAGCTTATCACTAATAAGCCACTTAAGAATGGGCTGAGAATTATCTTAGTGTCCGGAATTATAAAGGCTGCTTTTTTCTGCTGCTGCTGCTGCTGTTGTTTTTTTTTTTTTTTTTTTTTGAGTTTACAAGGTGGTCATCAGAGACTGTACAGTATTCCTCACATTTTATTGCCGTGAATTCAAGGTTTGACTGCAGTGTGTGTGCGTGTGTCAGAAAGTGGTATAGTAAGTCTCACCCCCACAAGTTCCCTAGCAAAAAGTGAAGGGCCTCCTTGATGCTGTGGCACTTCAAAAATATTGCCAGGATGGAGCAGTTATCCTGAATCCCACCCTGACATAATTAAGTAAGTCACCTTAGTGCCACATATGTAACCCATTTACAGGTGTTATACCCCTCCTCCTTTTGTTAATCCCTTAAAGAGAATCTTGTTCAAAATAAGGCAGGTAATCACTGATAACCAATGTGACTTTTTCATGACCACTTTTTGCCTGGGTTGTTAGGATTCTTTACTCGGGAACAGGGCTGTTTTGTAACCTGCAAATTTCTTTCATATGCTACTTTGAAGATTATCAGCAGCTAAGTGATCCACAAGAAAAACATATTTTTGGTAGCTGCTGATAATCCTCAAACTCACCTGCTTTCCTTGATGAGCAAGCATGGAAATCTGTGTTGGATGTTTTCTTTAACAGACCTGGCGAGTAGTGGCAGTACCTGGCTAACCTGCACACTGTTGTCTAATGTATGGAAGGGTGAATAGTAATCCTCTAGGTAATCACTTCATGTGGTGCACTGTAGGCATTATTTAAGGTCTCTGCAGTATCCCTTCAGCTCCTAGCTACAACCTCTCTCATTTCTTTTTGCTCTACCTCCATTCATATTCTCGTTCTTCCATCAGACTTTCCACCATCTGTAAAAAATAAAAATTGTTTCCTAGTGCAACTGCGAGGTTATCCTCCTGTTTCACCTTTAAAACCTCCTTACTATCAATTTCCGTTTCAGCGGTGAATGACCTCATAGGTCCCAGCACCTGGTCTTAGGCGTAAATTCTATATTCTGTTTTATACATTCTGGGTAATTAGCTGTAAGACACGATAAAGAGCTTTCTTGTGATTCCATTTATAAATCCATCAGTGTACTAAGGCGCTATTGTGGCCTAGACCAGCTATGTGAGAATCTTTGATACTAGTAGATCTGTCTTATGGAGCCCCAGGTGCAACCATAAGGATAACTCCTTTATGGATTTACAGGGCTACCGAAAAGTAGTTTTGCCTACATCAAACCTATTTTTTTTTTAAATATGCAGTATAGATACTACCCTATTTACAGACTTTCAGAGATACGAACAGACAGGGTCACAAGTTAAAATTGTGTTTGGAGCACTCCCCTTTGCTACCCAAAAGTTCAAATTTTGCTCTGGGTGCTTATTCTGCCAGTAAGAACTTTTTGCAAAGAACAGAAGAACATGAGGAAGAAGAACCTGTTCTTTTAACCCCTTTCCTGATTATCTCTAGAATTCTTATGATTAATTACCATGTATTCTTCTTACAGTCACGAGAATATTTGTTCATACTCTTAAAATAGCCCTATTGATTTCTATCTTCTTAATTTAACTCAGTCTGTGATGAATACCGATTTTCTAAATTTCCCATTTTTATATTTATATATTTTTTAAAAATCGTGCAGTATTGTAAGGAATTACTTTGGGTGTTAGAAAGGTAAAAATAAGAAAATAAAATTTAGATTTAGGCAACATTCAAAATTTAGTATTCTTTTTACAGTGATCAAAGCATACCGCTTTACATTGTATTCAGTCTTGCATCGTGCTGACTGGAATATCACTCACGATTTAAGTTTTGAAGAGCTTTCAATCTTTTATGCTGAAAATTTAACCACCTTTCTTTTAGCTCTTGCTGCAGCAAAGTGTATTAGTGAGCATCAAGCCCTTTATAGATGTTACCTAAGAACAATAATCCTCAATTTCTTCTTAGCTTAAGCTTGAGGGAAGAAATTTGCAGCGTCCATAAAAGCATTTGTGGGCTTTGTTCTAGTGGCAACCTCTCTCTTTTCTTTCAGTGCTTAGAGAAAAGATATAGAATTGAAAGCCCTTCCCAGATTTGTGACCACCTAATTTAACTGCTTTGGTAGTCAATAAAGGAGTGGCTTTCTTATTTCCAGTTAGGACTCTTAAGGGTTTACCTGGACAGACCTATAAACCTTATAGAGGAGGAGTTAAGAATTTATCTGTGGTGTTAGGAGGCCAAACACTCAGATTTTAACATAACCTCAGCTTGAGCATTTTGATAAGACATCACTTAAGAACTTTGAAGACACCTTTCATTTAGTTCTTGCTGCAGCAAAGTACGAGTATATTAGTGAGCATCAGTTTAATGTGGGCTTTGTTCTAGTGGCAACCTCCCTCTTTTCTTTCATTGCTTAGAGAAAAGATATAGAAGTGAAAGGCCTTCCCAGATTTGTGACTGCCTAATTTAACTGCTTTGGTAGGCGATGAAGAAGTGGCTTTCTTATGTCCAGTTAGAACTCTTAAAGGCTTACTTGGACAGATATATAAACCTTAAACAGAAGGAGTTAAGCACTTATCTGTGGTGTTACGAGGCCAAACATTCCTATGTCCAAAAATGCTTCAATCAATTCACACAGAGTTAATGCCTGAGCTTGTACTATTTTTTTAAATAATCCTCATGGCTTCTGTACTGGAAGCATGTGTTTATTTCCTTTAAAACCTTTTGCTAGAGAAGGTTGTCATACAGCTTAGGGGAGATGTAATTTTTTTCCTCATATTATTTGTGAAATGTTCAAATTTAGTATGAGATGTAGAACCCTTAGTCCTATCGTTGCGGGGCGGACGCTTTTTCCTGAACTAAATCGGAATTACCTAGAAATAAGTGCTGAATGGATTATTTCACCGGCTGACACGGGACCCCGATCCAGAAATATGATAGTAACCTTGCTTTCTATCATATCATTAATTAATAGGAAATCCCGATATTGAATTTTAGGAGCATGAAGGTACATGGTGGTGTATAGGAGTGCACCCTCATATATGAAGGTGTTAGTTGTCTTTAGGTTTGGACTGTCGGTTATGGGCTTTTGACTGAGGCACAAGAGTCACTAGTACTCTATGATATAAGCCCTTTTCCCTATAAGGATCCTCTGATAAGTCGTGCTACGAGGGCCTTACACCCTGTTTTGGTTCCAACGTCTAGCAATAGTACTCTGCCAGCAAGGATCACAGCAGGCAGGAGATGTTGAAGCTCTCCCCATTAAATACCTTCCTCTTTGCTGGACAGTTGTGTATCTAGTCACTAACCATACCTTAACATTGGTGTGATAAAGATTCATTCCAAATAATTAAAATTTTTATGATAAAATTAATTATTTGAATATGTACTTGTCTACTGTTGAAGTGGAAACCCACCCAGCCTCCCCACATCTTAGTGGGTGGTCATGAAGAATTCTGACAAGAATGTAAACATTCAAACACCACATGGTGAGAAATAGTGGGTTAGCCAAGCATTATTTTGTTTGAATTTGAATGCCGATCGCATCCAATGGCACAAAGATATAAGCTAACTTTAAAAGTAGTAAGGCAAGTATCCAAATAAATAATTTTATTATACAAATTTTCAAGGTAAAGAAAATTATAGATGTAGAAGAGGAAGTATGTACTGTAATGATATTGATTTTAGGTATTAAAACCAAGGTAAAGGAAATTATAGATGTAGAAGTGGAAGTATATAATGATGTTGAAGATATCATTACATACTTCCACTTATACATTTATAATTTCCTTTACCGTTGTTTTATGAACCTAAAATAAGCACAGCAAGCAGAATTTTCCTATCAGGGAAGCCTGCATGAATTGACTGAGCCAAGTATAGAAGTCCAAGATAAATCTTTACCCCTTGGAATGTACAGACACTTCAGGTGGGGTTGGGTGGTCCCCTCAGTATATGATTCAGGTGGGGTTGGGTGGTCCCCTCAGTATATGATTTCTGCATGGGAAGGGCAAGATTTTCATTTGAAGTATCTGTCTTGTAAAGCAGAAGACTGTTTCCTAGATCTTCCGGATTCTGAAGGGAAATTTCAGTGGCTATATCCACTTCATGTCAGGTATCAGTGACCTCTCCCAAGGAAAGACTCTTTGTTGAACTCGGAGCTCATAGAATCCAATGCTTCTGGAATACTGTATTGGCCCAAAAGTGCATTCTGCTTGGAGAGGGATGGAAACTGCCATAGTTCTGCCATAACAATGTACAGTAGTTATAATTTGAACTTCCTGCCAAAAGCATGTAGCATATTTCACTTATGTCCAGCCACCAACCAAATTCTCCTGTATTCCTTCAGAGGCTGGCTCATGGCAGGTAGTTATGAGCCACTTCCACAGGCGAAAAGCAGACTCAGCAATTCACTGTGGTGCAGGTAATTTGTAGATCCTGCGTAATAGTATCCCGGTACTGTAGTGATAAAAGGAACAAGTGTTTAATAAAAACTACCTTTTGTTAGCTACCTATATCACTGTGTAGGCTGCAGTCACTTCATATTAACCCAGGCCTACATGGCCACAAGTACATGTCCATAGTATGGTGTAAGGAAACATGATCAGTGGGTCATATCCATAAAATAGTAGTAATGTATTGAAATATTAATTCATAGTTACTGTACTACAATAACATTACCTTTAAGGATTTACTCACAAATGCTTCTTAACTCAATTAAGACAAAACTAAATGGATATCCATACTATATATTTCTACACATTTCATAACCTTTGATTACCCAGTCTATTCCCTAATACCAGGTAAAGGCTATGTAGCGTATATGCTTCTTTAGTGGTACATAAATAAAATCAATGGTTATTGGAATTATCATTCCAAAAAATATATAGCATCAGTATCTCTAAGATTTTAAAATGTTTGGCAAAGCTCACCATTACAAAAAAAGTACTTTTGTATTCCCTTAAAAATACAAATGTCACAACAATTTTCTCTGTTACTACCGTCGGAGTAATACCCGTTGGAAGTTGATCCGCTTGAATGTATTCCTTTAACACTGAAAAGAATCCTGATGTGAAGGATAACTGGGGAACTGTTGATATCACAAAACCATTTAGTTTGATTTTAAGGTACAGTATTACAAAGGAAATACTGGCCTTTAGTAAACATCAAGGCTCGTAAGTCAAACACGATTAGGAACTATGATCATGTCTGTTTCATAAATAAGAAGTTATGATAACCCAGTTTACCCTTTATATAACTTTAAATGATCAATCAATGTTAAGAAAGGTCATTGCATAATAAGTTTCAAAAACAAAATTGACTAATATTATTGTATTAATGCTAATTATCACTTTTTTAAACAAGAAAAAACAGCACGGCAATTACAGCATAGCCTGGCGCTCTACTCCTAACTTCTTGTCATGCGAGAGGCCTACCCATTAAAATTTTAAGGAATTACAACTTTCACTGAGTCTTAAAACTAAGTACTTAGCTTGATTGGTGTTATGATGAGTGAAAAATATATATTTGAACACAATTTCCAGAGCACAACCTGGTGAACTCTTGTAGAGACCAGAGTGTAATGAAGATGCCAACATATGCTGTTGTCATATCTGTGCGAGTGAGTCGTAGTGAGAGTGGAGGTAGTCGTTGTAGGACAGGAGGCAGAGCCTTCCTGTCCTGAGTCCTTTATATTCTATCACAGTGCCAACAAGCACTGTTCTGGCCGAGACCAACTACATATAAGAGAATTCTTTGTAATTGGTTGGTCTGTCTTTTGAAGCCCTGGAGGGACCATGAAAGTGTAACTCATTTGAGGACTCACAGTGGCTACCAAAATTAGGTTTTTCCTATGTCAGAACCTGTTTTAGCATTACAGTATACGGAGAAGTGTCATGATATAGGACATACAGCTTTCCAGCTATCTCAGATATTGGATATGTTAATGATTGTAAATAATATACCTACTCTGTATAACAGGAATTGTTTTATTGGACTGAATATAGTAAGTGTGGTATTAAATATGTAACTTAGAGTGATTTCCTTTTACTCTTCAGAGTCAGCAATCACAGGAATTTATGTGCTGTAATTGCAATCATTGTGACAGGAAAAGTTATCACAACAAATATGAATTTGAACCTTTCAAAATATATCTCTTTAAACATGCAAATATTGAAGATAACAGAATATAACAAACTAAAAGGAAGCAATTATTATTAGAACTAGTGTCAGGGATAACTTGCAATGTTTTATAACTTGCATTATGACAGTTCTCCATAATGCTAAATGGTTTATATTAGGTAGTAAAACAGTGGTAAAGGAAATTACAGATGTAGAATGGAATTTTTGAAGATAACAGAATACAACAAAATTAAAGGAGCAATAATAATTATATTAATAAAGAGCTGCTGGATAAATGTAACAGTTTAAACCCAGGGCTCAGGCAGTAGGGTCTATGCACCCTACTCAGATGGAATTTATGGAAAATGGATGAACAAAATATCTTTGGACTAATGTAAATCTTTATTATTAGTGTTAGGTGTTAGGAAGGAAAATAATTTTTGGTTATCATAGGATTAGCGCCTTTTTATTCACCTAGAATTCCGTCATTTGTTAATGATCTTTTTAGCAATTGGTTTTAATTTCAACTTCAGAAATGGAAATCCTTGGAAACACCGTTTATGCACCTATTATGTATTTTAAGCATTACTGAGTGTACTAAGTGTTACAAAAAATGCATGGGTTCTCTTAACACCACCAATGATGAAAACTTTTACTAATGCACAGTGAATTACGAAATGAATGCTTGGTGTGGTATGAGATTTGCTGAGACCCTGCAGTGTTGATTACCAGTCCTTAATGAGTTAAATGTAATTTACATAATCAGTTGGGACCTAGTAAAAGCTGAAAACTAGCTTATCAAACACTAATGGTAACATATAGGTTTACCAAACCAGTAAATTATGATGATGTCAGTCATAACTTTGGAGATAAGTAAATATCCCCAACAAATGATTTACAGTTTAAAGAGCTTAGGGTTAGCAAAGCTAAAGGCAACATTAAAACACATTAAGGTTTTCCTGAAAAATATTTGAGTTATAAATGGACATTACAGTACTGTTTCCCTATGTATAATTACTATAAAAAAATATGATATATAAAAGCTTAAAAGTCAACGGTTCATCAACCTTAGCAAGCACTGATTATGATGTTCAAGAGGCACAGTAATACATAATTTATGGCTAAAAGATTTTAAAAAATTTTCTGCAGGAAAAGTTTAGAAATTTGTAGGATTTTTTCCCCCTACAGCAAAACAAACACTTCCTCTATTACCGTCATAAAATCAGAACAGTAGGCTAGTTCAGTACAGTGATTATGAGTGCAATACACAGAACATACACATAACATGGCATTGAGAGTGTATTCTATTGATAACCTGTACATTTCAAACCACCAAACCAAAGTTCCTCAGTAGCTCAAAGTCATTCCACACTGATTCACAAGTGTGTATTGCATGTAGATTTTTATAGGTTTTAATGTGTTAACAGATACTGTATAAAGTTTTTGGATAATGCATTTTAAAGGAACCGTACTACTGATGATAGTGTTAGGTCTTATTGTTTATTTATCATTTTACTCTTTCCTTTGGTGACCACAGAAATTTATCATAAAATATAAAAGTTAGTTGTGCATCAATCTCTACTCTTTCTGATTACTGTATATGGTAATGTATCCATATATCTGAAAAGCAAATGTTTAAAATTATGCCTTAATGTCTGGTAGACTAATTTAATTACACAAATGTAGGTATAATAAATAATTGTCTTAATTATAATAATAATCACCATCATCATCATCATTTTATGATATGATCATTATTATTATTATTATTATTATTATTATTATTATTATTATTATTATTATTATTTTTATAGTTTAATCTTTTCTAAAATACTCTACTGCTAGGGGTGGTCTTTTTAGTTTTGGTTTGATTGTGTGACATTGTGTTGTGCAGCTTTCATAATGTGTGTTTTGTATATTACCATTATTTGGCAAGGACTGCCCATTAAATGCTGTTCTTTGTGATATGTTTCTATGAAATATGAAAGTGCCTTTGATGATTTGAATGTTATGTGGCCTGAATTTAATCAGCCAGCACTTTTTTTTTATTTAATCTACCTGCAGTTTGTCATTTTTGAGATACTCTTTTACTGGTGGTGCATAAGTTTACATAATTGATGATGTATTCTATTGTAGACCTTTTTGTTCATATTTGCGAGAGGTTTTTTAATACGTACAAAGCTTTTTAGAAGTTAATCTGTATGTTTGTATTTTGTCAATATTCCTTAGAGTCTTCAGTAAAAGTGGGTAACTTTAGGTACTACTATGGTGGCTGCATATGCTGGGTTTAGAGGGGGAAATGCTTTTAAGGTCCATGGTTATCCTTGAGAAAGATACCGTGCTTTTTTTAATTAATTGCAGTGCTAAGGACTGCTACGGAGAGAACACCTGTTGTAAATGGAAGTGTGGGACACAGATAAAAAAGGAGATATATCAGAAGGAAATAGGTTACCAAGTTGGGGACCAAGGTGTCTTTGGCAGTGATGAAGACGGTTACCTGTCTGCTACCCTTTTGGTAGTAGAGGCCAAACTGAATGTCAGTGTTCTATATTGCTTAGTCCCAGTGCATTTAATGCCAAGATAAATTAAGGTTGTAAGGTGAGAAAATGTGCGGCTAGTTGACCAGTGATGATATTCCATCAGCACAATTGCCCAAGAACAAATCCATGACCACTGCCATGAAAAAATGTACAGCACATAAAACTCCAAATCCACATTTAATGGCATAAGTCATGAGATAGGTTTCCCCAAACTGTAAGTTTGAATTGACATCTTACAGGACAGGAAGAAGTTTATTTCACAAGAAGGATAAAAACATAAAGAAAAGCATGCCTAACAAAGGAGAGCAGGCTGTGGTAACATGAAACAACAGGCCATAAAGAGCAGAGTGCCATAGGTGTCAAAATGATTGAAGGACAGGAAGGTGACACATATTGCAACTATTGGAGAAGTGATGCTATCCACCTGCAGTCACTTGAGAACTATTCCAAAACCATGTCCATTATACAGTAATAAATGTACACAGACTCCAAATCCACATTTAGTGGTGTAAGGATTAAGATGCAATTTCTTGAGTCACAAATCTGAACTGGCTCCTGATTGGACAGGAGGAAGACTTTAGGTTTTGTATGTAGGATAAAGACAAAAAGAAGGGGAAGAACAGGAAGCCATAAAGCAATAGGTAATCACAAGTGGAGTGGATGAACTTTTAAGGGTAAATAAGAACAAGAATCCAATTTCAGAGCAAAGAGCAGCCTTACAGTCAGGAGAGATATGGTCATGACAACGAAGAACAATTTCCTGGAGAGGAAGGACAGTGAGACATACCAACCAGTTATCAACAAGAGCACTATATAGTGACAAACTTTGTGATGGGCAGGATCATATGAAGACATTGGGTATGGATGAGTGTAGAGTGAGAGAATAATATAGGCTAATACTTATAGTGACTTCTGTTACCCCATTCAGGGTGTGAAAAGCTACTCGTATAAGTGACTACATGAAAAAGTGAAGCACTTCAAGACAGGCAGAAGAAGATTCCAATCACTGTTCCAAGTGAAGAGCAGTGACTTGCGCAGATGAGCTTGACATGGAGGGCATAACTTTATTTTCAGAAAGAGACCTGCTTGGAAGAAAGAAGATTCCAATCACCATTCCAAGTGAATAGCAATATGTGACTTGGGCAGATGAGATTGACATGGAGGGCATAACTTTATTTTCAGAGAGACATGCTAGGAAGAAGGGAAAGGCAAGGAGAGACTGTGAAGGTGTTCAGAACTTCATCTCATTCCACTCTTGTTTAAAGGGAAACCAGACGTATGCCAGGGCCAGTATTAACTGTCGAAAGACAAGAAAGGCGCTGGAATGTATCTTGAGGGAAATCATAAATACCCTAGAAATCCCTGCTATTTAAGGATTATTTTGGTTAGATAGATCTTTTAAGCTTTATCTAGGTAGTGATGATGACATGATTGTATAGAAGACCACAATGTTCCTGAATAAACAATATTCTGTGATGTTGGAACTAATGCTCTCAGACATAAGTGGTAGCAGACACCAAAATGGAAGTGTTAATTTACTTGGGCATGTTAACCCTTAAACGCCTACTGGACGTATCATACGTCGACTAAAACTGTCTGTTGGGTGCCAAGTGGACATACCCGTGCGTCGACTACAAAAGTTTCAACCGGTCAACTTTGACTCAACCGAAATGGTCGGCAATTGTAAGCTAAAACTCTTACATTCTAGTAATATTCAATCATGTACCTTCATTTTGCAACAAATTGGAAGTCTCTAGCACAATATTTCAATTTATGGTGAATTTTGAAAAAAAACTTTTTTCTTATGCCTTGTATGGTAACTTTCGGCGAAAATTTCAGAAATTCTTTTGTCATTTTTATCGTAATTTTTACTGTTCTATATTAGCCGTTACATAAAGTTTTATATATGAAAAATGTGCAATTTCATGTACAATACAACAGAAAATAACTCATGGTTGTAGCTTTTATCAGTTTTGAAATATTTTCATATAAATCCGATAACTGCCAAAATTTCAAGCCGGTCAACTTTGTTCGACCGAAATGGTAAAAAAACGCAATTATAAGCTAAAACTCTTACATTCTAGTAATATTCAATCATTTACCTTCGTTTTGCAACCAATTGGAAATTCTCTAGCACAATATTTTCTATTTATGGTGAAATTTTGAAAAAAACTTTCCTTACGTCGGCGCCAAGAAATTCTTTGATCACGTTGTCGTAATGTTTGCTGTTTTTATATTAGTCGTTACATAAAAAGTTTTATATGTGGAAATGTGCACCAATTTCATGTAGAATATAACAGAAAATAACTCATGGTTGTAGCTTTTATCAGTTTTGAAATATTTTCATATAAATCCGATAACTGCCAAAATTTCAAGCTTGGTCAACTTTAAATTCGACTGAAATGTAAAAAACGCAATTATAAGCTAAAAACTCTTACATTCTAATATTCAATCATGTACCTTCATTTTGCCACAAACTGAAGTCTCTAGCACAATATTTCGATTTATGGTGAATTTCTGAAAAAAAAAAAAAAAACTTTCCCTTCGTCTGCAGTGTGATAACTTTCGGCGAACATCTCAGAAATTCTTTCGTCATGTTGTCGTAATGTTTGCATCGTTTACATTAGTCTTTACTTAAACTTTTATATATGAAAATGTGCGCAATTTCATGTAGAATACAACAGAAGATAGCTCATGGTTGTAGCTTTTATCAGTTTTGACATATTTTCCATAAATCACGATAACTGCCAAAATTTCAACCGGTCAACTTTAACTCGACCGAAATGGTCAAAAAGAACAATTGTAAGCTAAAACTCTTACATTCTAGTAATATTCAATCGTTTAGCTTCATTTTGCAATAAATTGGAAGTCTCTAACAATCTTCAATTTATGGTGAATTTGCAAAAAAAACATTTTCCTTACGTCTGCGCAGTAACTCGGTCGAACATCTCAGAAAGTCTTTCGTCTCGTTGTCGTAATATTTGCACCGCTTTATATTGAGTCGTTACATAAAGTTTTATATATGGAAATGTGCGCAATTTCATGTAGATACAACAGAAAATAACTCATGGTTGTAGCTTTTATCAGTTTTTTGAAATATTTTCATATAAATCACGATAACTACCAAAATTTCAACCGGTCAACTTTAACTTTCGCCGGGAAATGGTCCAAAAAAACGCCAATTATAAGCTAAAACTCTTACATTTCTAGTAATATTCAATCATGTACCTTCATTTTGCAACAAACTGAAAGTCTCTAGCACAATATTTCGATTTATGGTAAATTTCTGAAAAAAAAAAAAAAACTTTCTTCGTCTGCGGTAACTCGGCGAGCATCTCAGAAATTCTTTTGTCATGTTGTCGTAATGTTTGCATCGTTTACATTAGTCGTTACATAAACTTTTATGCCATGAAAATGTGCGCAATTTCATGTAAATACAACAGAAGATAGCTCATGGTTGTAGCTTTTATCAGTTTTGACATATTTTCACATAAATCATGATAACTGCCAAAATTTCAACCTTGGTCAACTTTAACTTTCGACGAAATGGTCAAAAAACGCAATTATAGCTAAAACTCTTACATTCTAGTAATATTCAATCGTTTACCTTCATTCTGCAATAAATTGGAAGTCTCTAGCACAATGTTTCAATTTATGGTGAATTTTTGAAAAAACATTTTCCTTCGTCTCTTGTGATAACTTTCAAATGAACATCTCAGAAATTCTTCGTCACCGTTTTAATAATATTTCGTACCGTTTATATTAGTCGTTACATAAAGTTTTATATATGGAAATGTGCGCAATTTCATATAGAATACAACAGAAAATAACTCATAGGTTGTAGCTTTTATCAGTTTTGAAATATTTCCATATAAATCCACGATAACTGCCAAAATTTCAAGCTTTGGTCAACTTTAACTTTCGACCGAAATGGTAAAACACAATTTATAAGCTAAAACTCTTACATTCTAGTAATATTCAATCATGTACCTTCATTTTTGCAACAAACTGAAAGTCTCTAGCTTTAATATTTCGATTTATGGTGAATTTCTGAAAAAAAAAAAAGCTTTTTCCTTACTTGCGGTAACTTCGGCGAACATCTCAGAAATTCTTTCGTCATGTTTATAAGTAATGTTTGCATTGTTTACATTTGTCATTACATAAACTTTTATATATGAAAATGTGCGCAATTTCATATGAATACAACAGAAGATAGCTCATGGTTGTAGCTTTTATCAGTTTGACATATTTTCACATAAATCACGATAACTGCCAAAATTTCAACCTTGGTCAACTTTAACTCAATCGAAATGGTAAAAAAACGCAATTGTAAGCTAAAACTCTTCATTCTAGTAATATTCAATCATTTACCTTCATTTTGCAATAAATTGGAAGTCTCTAGCATAATATTTCGATTTATGGTGAATTTTTGAAAAAACATTTTCCTTCGTCTCTTGTGAGCGGTAACTCGGCGAACATCTCAGAAAGTCTTTAGATACCGTTGTCGTAATATTTGCCGTTTATATTAGTCGTTTACATAAAGTTTTATATATGAAAATGTGCGCAATTTCATGTACAATACAAAAGAAAATAACTCATGGTTGTAGCTTTTATTAGTTTTGAAATATTTTCATATAAATCACGATAAATAGAAAAAAATTCGACTTTCGGTCGACTTTAACTCGACCAAATGGTCGAAAACTGCAATTATAGCTAAAACACTTACGGTCTAGTAATATTCAATCAATTGGCTTCATTTTTCAACAAACGGGAAGTCTCAGCACAATATTTCGATTTATGGTGAATTTTGAAAAAAATTTTTTCGTCCGCTTGCGTTCAATTCATGCATCATTTGTGATAATATTTTCTCTGTGTTGCTTTGATCGTTTTACAATTTGTTATATACAAAATCATTAGCAATTTAGTGTACAATACAACTAAAAAAAAATTAACTCATTAGCTTTAACGTTGTGCTTGCTTTGATTTGTATCAATTATATAAGAGTTTTTTTTTGCTGTCATATATTCCAATATTCATATATGATAATGATATTTTTTCATTTCTGATGGTTGCATACTAAACTTCAGGCAATGACAAAAAAGGCAAAATGAACTCTTAATTTTAAAGCTAAGCGTGCTGTGATTTTTTGAAAAACTTCTTTTTCGCTTAGTGCTAACTCACGACGCGCCGGCATACAGAAGACGTTTTTGTAAATAGAGGCTCGGCGTTTAAGGGTTAACAGTCATTCAGATATGGACATGAGCCATGGTTTTAATGCTGTCCATACAATGCTCCAGGACACTGGTGATGGGAAATATCATAATGGCAGATGTTCAGGCAGATTAGGTATTTTTTAATTCTCTGTGGTCTTTTGTCTGTCATCACCTGAGAGAAGGACATAAGAGACGTTATACATTAGACAACAAAGAAAATTAAACAAGCTTTTGTTGATAGTAAGACACTTTATCTCTTTCTCATCTCCGAAGTGTAGGACATAATGCTGGATGACGAGTGTAACGTATGAGATGTTGAAGTCTGCATCACCTTTATGGCTACAAAAGTTGGAGAACTTGGAAATTAGGGTAGGACTGATAAGCAGTCATATTATTTTGATTGAAAGGCTGCTTGCACTAGAGTGTGGAGAAGAAATGCATCAGGCTTGCAAAATTGTTTTTGCACAGGTAGTCAAGAGTCCTTCAGCAGTGGACATTATCTGTTTGTAGATGCTGTCCATACACAAGGTATTGTAATAACACAATTCTTGGCATAACATCCCATCAAGTCTCTAGCAAAGTTTCAGAGGTTATTAGTCTAGTAAGAAGCTGCATAGATGATCATCATATAACTGCTAGAAAGACTTGAAGGAAGAAAGAGATGACTAAAGATTTTCCACCAGGGTACAGGATTTCCAAAGGATTCAAGTACAGCAGTGAGGATCATAGATGGTTTGGCTAGAAACCAGTGTCTTGAGGTTCACAACATTAGAGAAGAAAACGGCCTGCTTGAATATGAAGGCTGCAGTAGAATACATTCTGGACAAGTAATTTTTTAAAGCAGGATCTATAGTTCCATGGGCAACTCAGAAGTAGAGATCAGTAATTGAAGTACTTAAGTTCATTGATCAGTTCCCCTCCAGGATTAAGCCATTAGTAAGAAGGAAGGTTCATCATGCCCTGCATATTTAACTAGGCAGTTGTTCTTGTAACCTAACAAGTTTGGTACTAGAATGAATTGATAAATATCAACTTTATGCAAATATTTAGATCTCTAAATCTTCGATTAGTACAGTGGAAGGTAGAGTAAGACCATCACAGACAAGGAAAAATAAATTCTAGTCTATTATAAGAACTATACCCAAGGTTTTAGGTATAACAAGGAGAGCTATTGCACTTTCTAGGATATCTAATAGTTCGAAAAACTAGTTGACAACACACAACAAGCAACAGCAGGTTGAGATTAGTGAAAATTATTTGCGATTCCAGTTTGTAGACAGGAGTCCCCATGGTACTAGTTTCAGAAAAAAATATGTAGTTGTGGATGGCTTGTGGAGGCATTGCTTCTCATTGAATGATCACTACATTCCAAATTGTGTATAATTCTGTGGGGAACATGGGGCACCCCATTTATTTCTTTGTGCCCATGACTTGTAAGCTTCCAATGTTTTATTTATCACTTCAAAGACGAATGCTCTCATGCACCAACAGGAAGCACATAGTGCCCCAACTTCTCGCAGAAACCTCTGATTAGCAAAGTATTGGCATTCTTATTGGTGACATTGTAGGCCCCCTTGCAGTAGTAGTGAAGTTTGCAGCTCAGGTGACTCTTAATGAGTTTTCCAGGAAGCCTCTACTGTGCCATATGCTATGATAGCATTCCCACCTTTCTTATTTCCTTAGTTTAGTTACTGAACCTTCACTTGCGCAGCCTTTCATGTCATCCTTGTTATTTACTGCTTCAGCATGCATGGCAAGTAAAATTAGAGGTTTAGTGTATGAACAAAAAATATTTTTGTTCCATCAATATAAACCTGTTGTTATACTTTTGAGTACCTTCCTCCCAGCCACTGTGATTTCCACACACTTTAGTTCACAGTACTTGGTATTTGTGCTTGAAAGAAAGCTTGATACATTAGGCAACATAGGGTAGGTTGCACCCATTGTTAAATATTACTTTACTTTTTTCAAGTAACTGCATACACCATAGTAATAATATAAACTCATCTACCAGGCATAAAGGCACAAGTAAAATAGGACATAGGGTTTTGTCACGTTTCCTAGTTTTTTGATCTGGATTTTTCCGTTCCAAATGAATTCTCATTCATGTAATCCATATTTGCAAACTTATACAGTATATAATATATATGATAACACGCATTGTTTATACTTACAGAAAATTGCTTGTGGATATAATTTTTATGCCTATATTTATGATTTGATAAGAAAAATACTTCATAAATATGAATAATACCAGTTTGAGTGCAAATATTCAGTGTTTTCTTGCAGTTAAGAATAATTTTAAATTCCATTCAGTTACTGATGGTGAGAGTTGCATATTTAATATAGTAGAATCTTACTCTGTAGAGCATTCCAAGTTTAGCATTGTTTATGCTGAATATTTGTTCAATAAACAAAGTATGTAGACATACATGCTTTGGTATTGAGTGCAAGAAATAGGTAGTGTATGGTTTAGTTGAATTAGGTCATCAAAATCATCAGTTATTTGTTTTCAGTAGAAATGTGCTTTTATCCTGAATCATTTGCCATTTTCATAATATTTTTTATAGTGACAGCCTTATATGTTTGATCAAGTTTGATAAATGCTACATTTCATTGTTGTGACATGGGTTGAGCAAGCATCCTCACTGTTGCAGCTGCAGCGATGGCAGCTGTTGTGGCAGCAGTGAAGAGTAGTCCTTCAAATTCTGCAATGCATCCTTTCCATGCCTATTCCCGCCTTCATCCATTTAGCCCTCAGCATCAACATCATTCCCCTCAGCAGCAGCATCTAAATATTCACCACATTGCACAAAGAAATTGTGGAAATAATAGTGTATATTCAAATGTGGTAGCCACAGAAATGATTATGATGGTGGATGGAGTGCAGCACTGTCTGGTACAAGAGGGATCAAAAAGGTGGCGTTGCAAACGTTGCAACATGAATGGTCATGAGAAACGTACTAGACTGAAGTGCCATCAGTGTTGTATTGCATTATGTGCCCCATGTTTTCAACAGTATCACACTGAAAGTGAAGGACAGTTTGGTCATTTATACAATCACAGTAATGGTCTGGGGACACTGACATATGATGCTCAAGTAGCTCAAGTTCCTTAATGTATAAAATAAGTCCTTTCCATTTCCATTCAGTGTTAAGCACAGTTATCAGTAATTTTCATCAATTTGTTTATTGTAAATTCTGTTAAATTGGAATGTTCTTATGAATAGTACATGTTCAGTAATAAAATGTTGTTATTACTATTCTGTACCCTTAATCATTGTAAGAAAATGAGCCCTATTTTTCAAACTCAGAACCAAATATATAAATGCAATGGCTCATGAATTATCATTATAAAGTGATTGTAAGTTATGATAAAAATATTTGATAACTCATTTTTATTCATTTACCATACATCTTATTGAGAAGAGCCACCTATACTGTATTTTATAAAGTATTTTGTGGTATTTGGTGTCCTCATAGTCATTAGATTCTTGCCAGGGTATCAGTAATATAATGCAATAATATACTGAGAGTTTGAGGTGTCAGCCAATGGTATTTCAGGCATCAGACAGCACTAATATGCTTAGTACCAACTGAGCAAAGTACAAGTAAGCTTGTGAGTAAAAGCACATTACAGTAATTATACCATGTACATTACTGGATTATACAAGGTAAAAGAAAACTACAGATTTAACAGAAACTGTCCTGTGGAAATACTGTATCTAACCTGCATTATTAGCTAATTACCATTTTCTTTTCTAAACATGCACATTTTTATGCATATGATCATTCAGATAATCTTTAAACAAGTAAATCTGAAACAAGTGCAATATTTACTACAGGCAACTGAAGGACAGTGTAGCTACAAAAATAATATAAATTATCATTGCAACTAGGTTTTGGTTATAGTTGACAGAGGTTCTATTTGCTCTGGCTCTGGGGATTTGGTTGATTTGTGAACTGCTCTTGGGTTATATGTCTGGTACTGTATCTTAGAGTGAAGTTGATGGTTGAGGCTGTGTACTGTCATTGTGGGTTGCTCTCTGTTTGCTCTAAAATTGTCCTTAAGATGGTGGGTGGGGTAAGTGGGCATGTTGCGGTGATTTCTATCTTCTTTTCCCTTCATGCCTGCTAGATGACAGAAATCCCCCAAAAGAGCTGAATGAGGTGGATTCCTTTATCTGGGTTTTGCACCAATGACTTTCCAGTTAGTGATTGTGCAACAGCTGGTTCGATACTGAGAAGGAAGAGACCAGTGGCACACTGCTAGTGATAGAGGTACATATGCAGGCCATGCTTACCACAGTATCGTAAAACAGGGTTTTGGGGGTTGATGTGATTTATATTTACAGTACTATATTGTATAAACATAATCTTATCCTCCAACTGGGGTGGCTCACAGGTAAGGGACACAACTGTTGCCAAATGCATACTTTTAATTCCAGAATCATTGGTTAACCACCTTTGCAGAAAACATCTACAAATTTAGCTGCTTCATATTCTTATACAGAATGCTCATCAGCAGAGTATAAAATCTCTTGGATACCTCTTATCTTTAATACACTCTTTGGCTTCCTGCTTGTTATAACTCCTTCAGTATCTTATCGGGCGCTTTCTATGTTTTCATCCTCCTCCTCCTCCCGCACAGCAGTTTGGAATTGTACACATTTTTCACCATGTTGTCATCCTCCATTCTTTCCACATTGTCTTTGCTCTTGTATACACTTTTTTTTTTTTTTTTTTTACCATGAACATGCCAGTCTTCCTCAGATCTCTTGCACACATCTTGCTACTGTCCTCACCTCATTTATTCTTGACTGCCTTTTCTTGTATTCTACCATCATCTGACATGCTCCCAAATACTGATACAGAGGAACAGTTATTCATCTCACCCATTTCCCGGCATCATCCAGATACTTTTCACCCTGATCAACCACTCAACCACATCCACCACTGCAATGTGGCACCTCATTTTAAATCCCATCATCTCTGATGTCTTTTTCCATTCTTCAGGCATATACCTTCTTAACATCCTTGGCAGTCACTAGCACAGGCATTTCTATACTTAATACAAAATGCTTCCACTCCTGCATCATACAGCTCTGCCTCCCTTCTACATCCATCAAGTCATCAAAATACTCAGCAAACTCAGGACTGCAATTTTTTGGGGACAGTCTCTCTCTCTCTCTCTCTCTCTCTCTCTCTCTCTCTCTCTCTCTCTCTCTCTCTCTCTCTCTCTCTCTCTCTCTCTCTCTCTCTCTCTCACATACATGTATATATATTGTATATTTATCTTGTTGGCACTTCCTTACTTCAAATGTATTAGGCACATCCATTCCAGTACCTCTTTCACTTCATCTAGATCATCTTATCCTTCCCCTTCCCAGCACTTGAAAGTTTTATGTTCTTTTTGCCAGCCTGTCATCCTCCATTCTTTTAATGACCAGACCACCTCAAAACACCCTGACCCACCTTTGCACCAGTATTAACCTTTTGCATAGCATATATCCACGTTTTTCATTCTGTTAAGGGTTCTTATTCAATATATTTCAGCACACAGTTCATCTCAGCAGCTTAATATATTCTGTTGCACACTCTCTCTGAATATCCACTTCACTTTAGTAATGGTGAGGTGGCTGAGAGACTCCAAGTCTGCCATATCTTTTGTATACACCTCTGGTCCTTCTGTGCTCCACTTATGATGTGACACTCCTTCTCACATGGTACCAACGTCTGTTATATTTTCCCCTAAATACCTATAATTACAAATCAGCTGCTTCCATTCTTCCACCATCAGTTTTAACATATATTGCTCCTCTTTCTGCTCTCCATTTACCCTTATAACTTTGTCCTTACATACATTTTGCTTGCCTCATTGTCAAGCAGACTTTAAACTCTCAAGTTTCTGTTTTTTCTTATTCCAAGTTAACACTATCAGTTAAACATAGCCTTTTCCACTCCAATCACAACCTATTTTCTTATTCTAGTTTTTTTTTGTTGCTGTTTCCCTTCTTCCATGAAAGATTATGTAATTAGAAACTTAACACCCTGTTCTGAGATTAAGTTTCATCAGACAAGTCACTCATACATCTACATTTTCAAACATGTTCACTTTCATTATTGAAACTATCAGCAATTTACTTTTTACACCATATATCCTCAGCACCCTCTGAATTTCATCCCCATCTGTTCCATCAAAAAGCTCTACTGGTTGGGTCTAGTGCTCATGTAGAAAGTTATGTAAAAGGCAGAATCCACATGAAAATTATAATGCCCGGTACAGTGAAACCTCGCTTTAACGGACTAATGGGGGAAGGTCATCTGTTAAAGCCAGTTGTCTTTTAAAGTGAAGCTTTTTTTTTTTTCATGTCTTAAGTGATGTTTATCGGTAGGCTAGCCTCAGCCTAGGTGCTATAACTACCGACATAGCCTACATGAAAAGATTCAGAAGTATGAAATAAACTGATAATAAAAGGTAATAAAACCCTTTTACCTTATATTTAGTATTGGCATAGCTTCATAATAAATAGCCTATTTGAGGGTAATTCCATATCAATGAAATCGACTTCTATCTATACGAGGCCAGCTGACAAAATGTAACCATCTAGTTATGGTTGTGCTCACAGCAACCTTTATCTTTCGGTAACCTTTCAGAAATTTTAATGGTAGTGTAATTCCAGTAGTAATAACACTTGGAATAACATAATATTAATTTTTCATAAAAAAATCATTATCATTTAAGTGGTGAATAACTGTTTAGAACAATTCAGTCATATGAATGAAAATTATTGTACATTATCGTATTGTTGTTTGTGATTGGTGATGAAACATAAACGTAATAAAACCATTTTTACCTTATATATTATTGGCATATCTTCATGATAAGTAGCCTATTAGGGGAATAATTCCATATCAGTGAAATCTACTGTTATCTATGTGAGGCCATCTGACAAAATGTAAACATCGAGTTTTGGTTGTGCTCACAGCAATATTTATCTTTTGGTAACCTTTCAGAAATTTTAATGGCAGTGTAATTACGGTAGTAATAATGTTTAGGATAACATAATATTCATTTTTCATTAAAAATTCATTATCATTTTGGTGGTAAATAACGTTTAGAACAATTCAGTCATACGAATGTTAATTATTAGATAAATATCGTACATTATCGTATTGTTAGGGGTTTCTGATTGGCGATGAAACATAAACAAAACAAAGGTTTCTCTTTTAGGTGACATGTAATAAAAACTTGATGTAGAATAGAATCGGCTTTGTTATTTTGTTTATTTTAATTTCTAGGGATACGGTAAAGAAAACAGCATTTGTAACATCATCATCTTTACATAACCAGTGTTTCATAGGATACCTGTTGTTGCAGAAGCTAGCCTATACACAGATGGTTTTGTAATTTAGCAGTCGTCTTATACTACAGATATGAGATAAATTCATGAAAATTTGCCATAATTTTCGACCTCGTCTTATCTAGAGGTTGTTTTATACACAAATACATGGTAAGTTCCAATTTCGCACCAATGTTGAGTTTAGTGAACTAGTAAAAGTAAACAACAGCAGCCACCACCCTTGGCCGGATTTTGTCCGTTAAATCCGATGTCCGTTGGTTCCGGGTTCATTAAAGCGAGGTTTTCCTGTATATTGGTTTAGGTCTTGAATGTAATGACAATGGGATCAAAGTGATAGTATGACTTGACTTTGGTCTGTTTAGTTAACATTCTGTAAAATGTTTTCCAGGGGTCACTGATGTCATGCTGTTTAATTATATCCCTTGCACTCAATTAGTAAAATAAAAGACTTGCTATGGTAGGCTTATTATGACTTATTTTCCAGATAAGAAATATTCTCCAAAGCACCCAAAGTAATGAGGGTAATTGACCATATTGTCTTTTATTTCTTTTGATATTTTTTAGGGGGGGAGAGGGATCTTATTGTAATTTCACCTGAATATATTTTGTCCCATTAACTTGCAACAATGACTTTATACTAAATTTCAGTGTTAAACATTAATTATATCTCATAATCTCCAATTAGCCAAGCTAACACATGAATACAGAATGATTTCACTTTTTTAATGGAAGTGTAAATATATGATTAATTCAGTATCAACTCAGGATAAATTAAAATCTAGTAAATGCAGAAAATGTGTGGAAAAAGTGATGAGAGTACAGAATTGTGCAAAAACTTACTTAATTACATAAATTCAACATTTGCAAAACTGATGAAAATGTTTCACTGAGGAGTACATTACATTTAAAATTATTAAAATCATGAATGGAAAAGGAATGTACCCAGATACATAGCAATATCACTGTAGTCCTTACTGTCATGAAACATGACTTATAGAACAACTGCTGCCCTGCAGATAGACTTTTTAGTCAAAGGTTAGGCTCACTTCCAAAAACTGGGAGGGCATGCAGTTATAAAAACTAAAGGCAAGTCTTTAAATAATGCTGGATGCATTAAGGAATGAGAATAGGGCTATGGTGGAACTTCCCCATAAGTGACTTGTCAGGATCCGACAACTGGCATGGTAAATGGGTGATTGGTACCACAGGGTTCATGATTGTTGTTAAAGAAGCAAGTGAAAGAGAGTAAAATTAGATAGGATCATGGAAAGTTATGAGAAACAATCTGTGAGGTAAAGAAGGCTGTAGGTAAAATGAAGAGTGGCAAAGCTCAGGTTCATCAGAGATGCAGATTGAGGGGATCAGGGATCAATTGTGAATGTGAAAGATCTCGGTTGAGATACAATTTATGAAAAAGTGACACAACAGACCATCAGTCGATGGTCCAAATCATAACTACTACTATTAGGAAACAGAAACCTACTACCCACTGCCACGAACTACTCTATCTAAAAGAGATAAATCTCTGGCAGAAGCAGACATCCACACCAGAGAACAGTATTCCAGTAAAGGAAGTACTGTACAAATGACCTAAAACAGGTTGCATTGATTTTATCAATGATACAAAATGTATGAGGCTTTATGAACAATACATAACTTTCGTGCAGCGTTTCCCAAAACTTTCATTAGATGTTTATGAAAAGTTAGTTGTGAGTCAAAAGTTACATCTAGAATAGTTAAAGCTTCAAACACAATCAGCAGAGTTCCATCCACTTGAAGGGCTGGATGTGATGGGAAATCTGTACGAGATCTGCTAATCAATAGTGTTCTTGTTATATTGGAGTTCAGCCTCTTACCTCACTGACTACACCATCCCTGATCCAGTCCATGTCCTGATTGAGGCTGAGGGCAGCTTTATTTCCATAAGTGGAGTCTTTGCTACACCCACAAGTGTTGCATCATTGACACACTGAACAATCTTGTTTTCCAGGCCAACAACCAAATCACTTGTATAAACTAAAAGTAACAGTGGACCAAGAACACTGTCTTGTGGAACTAAAGATCCCATCCACAGCATAGAAAAAGCATGAAATATTTTGTTGACATTATGCTGCCTTCAAGATGAAATTTCAGTCTAAACAGTAATCACTCTCGAACTTCAAAAGATTAATCATTACATACATCTAAACAGAGGGCTCATCAGCAGTTCACTGTTCAATTCTATTTAGGTATTAAAGTAGTAAAAATAAGAAGGACAGTTGATTTAATTTCATTTACCATAAATTCATGAGTGGCCTTGTTAAAAGCTCATGACGTAGGATACAGTAAGAAGTGTTACTGCCCAGGCTCTCGTAGCTTTTCGAGGCTAGAAGTATTTGTATACCATAACACTGTGTGACCCATGACAGTGAAACTGTTTTCTATTGTATATTCTTAACCTACCAAGTTTTTTGTCCTTTATTCATTTCTGCTCTCAAATGAATGGTTCAGTGGAAAAAAGAAATTTTCTTCATTGGTGAGATAAAGCTTCCCTTTCAAGTATGTCGGCTGAGTGAAAGTTAGTCACAGAAAGGTTTGTGGGGTCATTTTCCAATACTTGGGTGCTTACTCTTGGGGATCAGTTGATGAAGATTCATGCTGTAAGACTTGGAGAAGCATGGTATGAAATGGTGAATATTGGATGGGTAGACAAGTCTATGGAGCTCTATTCCAAATAGTAAGCCAGGTAGAAGTCAGGAAAGGAATTAACATATTGGGACAATTATTTTGTGAATGGGATCACAGTGTTAAAAGTAATAAGAAATAAAATGAATGTTGCAGTCCAGTACCTAAATTCTAACTGCAACATAAGCCCATAGCAAATCAGAGGGGTTTGCTATTATTTTGTGTATCAGGTCAGTTAGTGTATTTTAAACAAATCAGAGTACCAGTGATGTTTTAAAGCATTTTGATAGCACATTTATGTATAATAATCTAGTGGTAACAAGTAAAATTTGTTGTACATATTATGTAATACTGTGCTACAGTTGGCCTTCAACTTACAGAAGGGTTTGATTCCGGAAACCTCTACTTAGTGAAAGGATGCAGTTTCAAATAACTTATAACTGGTGTATTAGTGGTGTCTGAGTTTTTTATGAAAGCATACATGTTTCATGCAGTTCCTCAGGAAGCAAGCTCCTTCGATATATCTTCTCTCCATGTGGTACCATTTGCCTTATCTATGTCAGTAAGACATTACCTTCATTTTGCTTTTCATATGACTTGTATTCAAGTATTTTTATGAATTCAATTATTCACATATGAAATATTGTCATTGTTCATATTGCTCAGATTTTCTTAAGATTAAAGAGGAATTACTTATTTCAGTAACCTAACCTTCGTGTAGCAACAGATTCTCTCTTTTTTTTTTTTTTCCCCGTTACTTATTGTGTTGCGATGCTGGTTTAGTTAGAGTTCTTGTGATATTAGTGACAGGCTTTGAAATGACACTTGCCAAGCTGCTACCCCACAGATTTCTTTCTCTAAGTCAGCAATACCCTTGTTAATTGGTATGTGATCTTCCTTCACCTCTGCCTCTTGAAGTTGATGAAGTCTTGAACAGGACAGTATATCGTTGCAATGCAAAATGATGGCTGTTATTTCTTTTTCCAAAAGGAATCACATGTTATAAGACACATTTTAAAATTTTGTGACCCTTTTGTGGTTACGTAGTTTAACATTGAAATCTAGTTAATATGAAATTTTTTTCTGCTTGATTGTCAGTATTACTTCCTAATGAGAACTTCTTTGGAAGCTTGAATTTCAAGTCAGTGACCCCTGTAGGCTTGTTCCATATGAATAGGGTTCATCTTCTGAATATGTAATAATAATAATTTAGGTGGGTACAGTATTTCCATAAATAAACTCATTACATAATTTAAGAATATCTAAAAGTAAAGCTGATGTTTGCACATGTTATACAGTAACTCAGTGTCAGCATTGATTCACACAATTCACTACTCATTCTTGTATAGTGCACAGGCTGAAGAAATAAACATGTATACCATAATACGTAATTATTGTCAAATGTTTTTAAGTAAACATATTTTAGCTATATGTGTTTCTTTGCTGGAAAACTTTGTATAAAGTCTATAATTACAGTGTACAAACAATAGTCTAACATGTCTGTACATAAATATGAGAATACAATTAACTGGTAATGTATCTGCGAGTTCAGTTAATTTATAGCAGTAATGGAGGTGGATTATTCATTTTTTATTTACTGTAATATCATGTATTTGCCAAAATAATATTAGTTTTTTCATATTTAATACTTTCAAGCCTAAAATTTTCTTAGTCTACAAACTGGTCAGAACGGTGTAATTTGTATGAAAGTTTCAGGGTGTTCACATTGTAAATATTTATATCATGTAATGTCATGCTTCCAAATGGATGTAGAGGTAAGAATCAAAATTGTTCAAGTAAAATGTTTTGTTCTTTTTAATTTTTCTTATAAATATTGCTTATGTTTTCTTTATTTACAAATTTATTCTTAAAAAAAATTATATATATAATATATATATATATATATATATATATATATATATATATATATATATATATATATATATATATAAAATATATATAAAAACACTAGCAAACACTACATATATATATATATATATATATATATATATATATATATATATATATATATATATATATATATATATATATATATATATATATATATATATATATATATATATATATATATATATATATATATAAATAAATAATACACAGGCACACAGTATATATAAAATAACACTTACACAGCCAATGCTTACATATCAGTTTATTATTTTTTCCAGATAATGATTTTTACATGCATGCACATAATTTTTTTTTTTTATCAGCTGAATATTTGGCTTTTATTTGGTGGTTTTAATATTTTGTGTAATCCATGGTTTAATTATTTTATTTTGTCAGTTATGTTTGCAGTATTTAAATATTTTAAATAAGAATTTTACCAGTTTATATGCAATAATGCAAATAAAGTTGTTTAGCTTTGATGAACTTGCATACTATTTATAACTAAGAGAGAATTTTGTTAACATTAAAAATTTATTGTTTTTAACTATCAATACAGTATATATATAAAAATAATCCCCAATGCATCTTGTGTAGTCTGAAACCTGTCTGTGCAGGCCTTGGATACTTCCCGCCGGCCCAGTTGTCACAAAACTTTTGCTACTTTCAGGCACCTTCGCACGCCTGGTAGCGGACCACTTGGGCACGGCGGGCAGCATTCATAAGCCTTATGGACAGGGCAGGTCCCCAGTCAACACAAGATCCCCAGGAAACATCAAATCCCCTGGACAAGAGGTGTCTGCTAGTCACATGAGATCTCCTGCCTCTCCTAGTGGGGGCTCTCGGGGTAAAGGGCAAAATCAGTTTTCACATATGAAAATGTCTTCTCAGTCAGTTGTGAGATCTCCAGGAACAAGTGGAGGATGTACAACTCCCACAGGACGTTCACCTACAATTGATGGCCACTCTCCTTCTCTGACACCTTCTCCATTAGCTGGTCTTGTGCCTAATCTTACTCCAATAAGTACTCCTTCTCCAACAGCTAGTGGTACTGGAATACAGACTTCAGCTAATATGCGAAATGCATCTAACTCTGGTGTTGTAGCTCCATTGACCTGTGATATTTGCAATAAAACCTTTACCTCCCGCTCAAATCTCAATAAGCACAAGCGAGTTCAGCACTCAGGGGAAGAGTATGTTTGTCCTATTTGTTGTCGGACATTTAGAAATAGGTATTACATTAAGGAACATGTTCTCTTATGTTCAACAGCCACCCAAAAGAAAGCTGCAGCTGCTGCAGCTTCAGTTGTTATTAGTGGTGCAGTGTCACAAGAGGGATTAGTAGGGAGTGGTGGGGAAGGTGATGATGACGAGGACATTCAGGAAAGCAAAATGATAATTGATGATCATGACGAAATGGAAGATGATCAGCCAACTAATTTGGTACTGCGGCGCCCTGCTTCACCTACTTGAGTGCACCTTTGATTAACGTACATGTAAGGTGCTGTTGGTTAAAACTATATGCTCAAATTTTGGTCATTATTCAGATACACTAGGGGCAGCACAGCTTTAATATAGAAAATTTTTTTGTTTTTATAAATATCTGTCATTGAGTTATAGTTTTTTGTAAGTCTTTAATGGTGTAAGTACATATTTCAGGTTAAATCAGTATATTCCTAAGAAAATTATGGAATATGTCATGACTGATTTTAAGAAGAGTAATTACTGGGACATTAAATCCTGCTGTAGGCATTTTCAGGGTTCTTATCACAAAATGTAAAAATTTTAGGATAGGCTGCGATTGACTGTAGGACATAAAAGTAAACTTAAAAGACATTATGATTAGAGTTCTTTGGACTAAACAGGTTATTCCTGCTCAGGCACGTATTTGTAATTCCTATCAATGATATAAAAAAAATTTTTTTTCAAGGCCATCAGGCTGTGTTAGCCAAGTTGTGTCACACCATTGACTGTAATTTTGAAGGTTAATTATAGTAAGTTCTGAAGTTAAGTGCAGGATTAACAGAGGAATGTTTAGTAATAGCAAATACTCAGAAAATTTAGCCTCTTGCAGACTGTAGATTTTAAGACTGTGTAGTAGTTGCAGATGTTTCATAAACATAGATACTATTATAAAAGTTTTTGGGTTATTAGCTGATATACTGAAGTGCCTCGCTGAAAGGCAGGCATCCCATTAGAAACTACAGTGTTGGTCAGGTAAATGTGTGAGAGTTCTTGATTGTGGATAAATTCAGTATTTTCCCAATGAGATTTACTGTGGCTTTAAATAATGACAAAATCAAAGGCCAAATTACTATTTCCTGTATTGTCTTTTTCTTTGGTAGATCACAAGATTTAAATTTTTTTAATTTTATGTTTTTTATAGGTAGTTGAAAGGGAGCAAACTTACTTTGAAGTTTACCTCATAATCCGTGCATAATCCACGTTGTTGATCAGTGTAGTCTTTGTGGTTGCTACAGTACTTGTCTGTCCATCTTTTCAGTTGCTGGTTCCAGCACTTATGTGAAGAAATTAATTTTTGGTTACTATTTTTGGACAGTTAATCTAGAGAGAAAGTTTAAAGGTTAACAGCTAAAGTGACAAAAGGCTAAATACTACTTGTGTAGCTGTAAGTTTGAAAATTATTAAGGGAACTAAAGCTCTTCAGCATTGCAAGTAGTTTTATAAATTCATCGTACTTTTCTGTTTAGATGTTTAGACACAATATAGTACAAGACTGAGTGCATATGAAATTAGTATTGTACATTGATCTTCTTAATTTGTTCCACTGTAAGTTTGAGGTTTTGGTAAATTTTTCTGTAATGTTGAGTATACTTTTATCATTAGTTGTTTTTATAAGGTCTTTCATCCTTAATGGTGAAAATTTAATAAAATTGACAGCTTAGAAATTTTTTTACTCAAGAAGTTGAGAAAATGTCTTGAAGAGCTTTTAAATGGCCAAAAGATTAGTCAAGGATTTTATCCAAGGTAAAATATTTTTTGCTGAAGAAAATTCTGCGTCATTATTGTTTTATTAATGTATGATGCTGTCATATGGTTTCTTATGAAGAAGATGACTGAGTGCAACTTGTCTTGTTTTATTTTCAGCTTACAATACTAGGAAAATTTATTATTGTACTTTTTCTGCAAGTTGTGTTGTGGTAGTGAAATGTTGGTTGTGATATTCAGATCAGTTTCTGTATGAATAAAAATAACATAATGTAGGCAAGGAACTGGAAGAGATGTAACAAGCTATCATTGTACTTTATGGTGGAGTTTCAGACTGTAGTTTTGTATTTTGAATGTATTGAATTGATTTTTTTAAGGAGTAACTTGATAATGCAAGACATTTTTATTCAGTTTTATTAATTTGATCTCTAATGTATTTAGAAAATTTGTTAAACTGAAGTTCACCAACAACTTCAACTACCTTTGGTAGTATTTTTTAAGTTTACCAACACCTTCTTACCTTAGGTACTAATTAGGTAATTGTTCATTTAGAAAACTAGATAGAATAGGTGATATTCAGAAAATCTTGGGCAGTTACAGTATTTCTGTTAATGCCTGTCTTCTCTTTATCTAAAAGAAACATCAGTGCATTATTTTTTTGCCTTTTGTTGACTGGTTTGCAGATAAGAGTGAAGAAATCACTCTGTTGTTAAGTTTTATATAGCTGTGCTTGTGACAGGATCCCTTATAAAAGTTTGTTTTGTATGAGTTGCAAATGAGGATAATGTTTGTGATATTGACTTTTAACAATTTTTGTGCCTTATGAATATTCTTTGAAATATTGTATTAGAATTAGGAAAAGGTAATGTATGGCTTGCCTTCATCAAAAGACACTAGGTTTTAAATATAGGTAATAATGAAGGGGTTTCTTTGCATTCTTTTCTCCTTAAAGAACACCTAACACATTTGTAGCAAAGTGATGGTAATAAAGAGGCTATTTGATAAGTAGATACCATTTATAGAGCTTTTATAAAGGAAAGAATGTTATTTTTATAACTAGAATACATAATTTTATTGGTAAAGATTTTGTCAAAACATCACCTTCCATAAGACTGTCCTTTCACCCCTGACTTGCTACCTTTATCTGTCAGAACTATATCATAGGTGTCCTATGGTTGACTTATGTCATGTAAAGCGGCACACAGTGGCATCAGATTTGCTAGTTCCGTGGTTCCTATATTTACTGAATGTAAGCTTTCTATTTGTTTCTGTGCATTGAATGGATGTGCTATTTACTGACCTTTAAATTTTCTGTCATATTGTAAATAGCCTTATGGACAATAAAGATTGGTTGTTATTTATTTTTAATTGAAGCATACCTTAATGCATGGAACTGAGGAGTAATAGTAAAACCCCATAAAATTTTTAATTTAAACAAATTTACCAGCATTCTGTCGATCATTTTGCAATTAAAGTACTATCATGGCAACTCCCAGATGAGTAGACTACACCACTTATTGATCTCTCATGTATTTTCCATTAAGAATAGCAGCAATATCATATGTGTTTGGTATTTTATACACATAACGTCACATCATCAGCAAAGAAAAAAGAACTAATGTTGTGAACACAAATCTGCAGAGTAATAGACAAGGTAGAGCTACAGTCACTACAAACACCAACAGCACCAGCTATTTGCTGCTGACCAATTTTTTTTTAGTTTCTGTGAAATGAAGTATATAGCCTCCAACTAGTACATAGGCCTCCAACATGTGAGTTACCATTAAAAGTTTGTGTAAGAGCTTATGATTAACCAGGTAAAAGGTAGCACTGAAATCAGTTTGAACAACTCAAGACTAATTAACTGTCAGGGTTTTCTTGGAACTGATTGAACCAAAAAGTACCCAGTTGCTTTCTGTAGACTGTCAAAAGAAAAGTATGAATTCTGGTAGGGTAAAATTTTGAGCTACATTAGAGATCACAAGAATCATGAAAAGTGGTCTGTAATTATTGTAATTTGCATTTATCCTACCCTTCGGAATAGGCACTATATTTTAACATTTTTGTTCATCTGAAAAAACTTTTGTGCAAAACAAAAACAATACAATATGCTAAGTTTTGGGGAAGGATCTTGAGACATTTTTAGAAAATAATGGAAAAACCATCTGTATCCAAACTGTCTAGTTTTGTAAGGATTTGGTTTTAATATTCCTTAAGCTGGGACATCAGTCAAATACTGTAGCTTAAAGGGCTATGTAGTCTCATTTTGTCCTTAGTGTTGGTTAGCAGTTTCGCACTTGAATAACAAAGGAAGCTAAGTAAATGTATAACACTTTAGATGGAGGTATTTAACTTGGTCCATCAAAAATGAGTAGTTATACTCAACACTGCTAAAATGAAAACATATAACTGGACTTCATCGTGTAGATTCCAATTCTTTAAAAAGAAAACAAAATTATGAAGATTTCAAATGGAAAATGAGATAAAATTGAGTACAGGTAGTTAATCATAGATCTGCTCCCATCACTGATTCGGCACTCATTTTTGCTAGTGCAATTTTAAATATCCTGAGTTGTCACCAACCTGCTGCTATTGTTTGGTGGTGGTTCTTACTGCATAAACACTCTCTAAGTGTCATTGTAAACACAATTAAACCATTCCTATAATTTTTCTTCCTTTATTATAACCTCACCTTTCAGACCCAGCCATGGATCAAATTAGTAAAGGAAAGACTTCTCTTGTAAAGCGCAAATGCTGCACATTGGCTATTAAAGATAAGGTTGAGCCTATGAAGAAAAAAGAAAGGGAAATATTACTTAGTTTCTTGGCTAACATTGATTCAGAGAGACAACAGATGTATAAAAGGAAAATAACGAAGGGTGGAAAAGTTTCTGAATTTGATCAGTTTCTGATGAAGTGGTTCACCCCACATGTAAGTGAATGAGTTGAGAAAGAGATGTGCTTATTCTTGACAGTGGTCAACAGTGAGATCAACTGACTAAAATGTATGGGAATTCCATTGTTGGTTATTAAAATGCACTCAAAACCAATGAATGCCTTTTCTTCTTACTTCTAGCAACAGTTTCTTGATTCATAATGGTAAGCTACAAGATCAGCCGACATAAAACAGATGATGGAAAAAGGAATTCTTACTTCGTTGTTAAAATGCACTGAAAATCCATAACAAAACTACATTAACTTTTAAAATCACTTTCTCTTTTAGCGTATTTACAAAGAATAAATGCCTACAGTATATATGAGAAATTAATTTTTTAAAAATATAATAACTTTTAAAAAATCATTTCCTTGTGACTTATAACTCGTTTATAAAAAATGTGTACGGTATGAGAGAGAGGTATACTTGTATTCTTGATATACGATGGTAGACAGCAAGATAAGGAGACGTAAAACTATGGAAATACAGTACAGGAAAAAGCTTGGTTGCAGGTTGTTAAGATGCACCAAAATCAGTAACAAAGACACACTAATTTTTTTTATTAACAATACAAAAGTATTTTCTTCTGTACAGTAGATGTTTTCAATAGAAGAGGGGAGGGGTGGGGTAGGAGGGTCATCAGGTGACAAAAGAGAACAATCGGCTGTTTCAAAATTGTAGCACTACTAGTGGAAATGGAGCTTCCAAGATATGTGGGATATTTAAACTACTACTACTATATCATTACCAATTCAGTGGCAATGTACTGTAGTACAGTACATTTTAACCTAGTCACTCGGTGATCCAACAATATCAGTAATCCAGTATCATACTGATCCCAATGATGCCAGATAAGTGGTCAACTGCCTAGGTAAATTTTATATACTTAAAATTTAGAAATCTCATAATGCATACATGAAAAGCAAAAGATATAATATAGGGTGCCAGTAGATTAGTGTAGTCAGCAGGACCAGTATTAGATTACAGACTTTAAATTCAGTTCATATTGAAGAACTGAACATGCAATGGAGCACTGGAACTTCTAAGTCTTCTCCAAGCAAATTGTATACATTGAAAGCCATGAGTCATCCTTATCCTTGCAACCTGAGCTGGTAAATAATAGGAGTGCTCTAGAAATGCAAGCAAGTAACTTGCTAACTAGAAAATTATTTGATCACAGGGCTATTTCCATGAATAATCATTCACCACCATTTTCACTGGAAGCTTCCAATCTGAATGTAATGCTAGAACAAATTAACTCTAGGAAGTTTCCAATCTGAATGTAACCATCCCTCCAGCCTTAGAACTTTGTATGTTGAAAAATCTGAACATATACAGTGCGTACTCATTTATATTGCATACCAGAACATCATAAACAGAATATGTTACTTTGCAGTAAAGATGTAATGGTCCACATTATGCAATATATGCATGTATATATCCAGATCTTCCACTCACTACCTAATATGCCTATTTTTTTTTTTTTCATATGAGCAATCTTAGGTGCTGTTAAGATCTGATTGCCAAAGTGTTGAGATACAGTACTCTTTCCATAATCAACATGAAGCTGATTTGAATATTTAGCTGTGCTAGATCCCTGTTCATGTGGGGATTTAAGGAAATGAAAGTTCACATAAAGCAGCCAAATCTGCAATAGTCAGTAAGATAGAGCCAACATGAAAATTCCCATACAGTATATGACAGACTTCGCTGAATCCATTTTGACAAGTAAATGGCAAGATTTGTAAATGAAATGTACAGTAAACTTGAACAGATTAAACCCACAGTAGTCAGTAGAAAAGTTTGTGTGGATACAGTACCAAAATTTCAATTGACAGCAAATGAAAAAAATACCCATAAGAAATTTTGTCAGGATCTTCAACATTTTCAGCCTTTTAGATAAATTTCTTGCAAAGATGTCACGTACTAGATAAAATCTTAAATATTTTTATTTTTATTAGAGCAAACCTTTTGGATTGGCCCTGTGAGAGTTAAGATTTGCT
Source organism: Macrobrachium rosenbergii (assembly GCF_040412425.1). NCBI lineage: Eukaryota > Metazoa > Arthropoda > Malacostraca > Decapoda > Palaemonidae > Macrobrachium > Macrobrachium rosenbergii. Next base: position 14,174,342 of record NC_089791.1, read on the forward strand.
GCTAATGTTCTTGTTAAGCATTAATTAATGTATTATTATTTTAACCTTTTACCAAATAACCATTTGCTTCTGGATAATTTTCAACCTAGATGTGGTAATTCAGCAGGAAGAAAATTCTCTCTCCATTTCTTCAAACTAGTTTATTTAACTTTGTATGCATGTTTACTTAACATCTTGCCAAGGTTGATTATTACTCCAGGTATTTAGTTTTCTTTGGGACTGAGCAAGCGAAAACCTATGGTAAACTTTGATACAATGTCTGAAAGAATGGGATGGGCCTAGCATTAATATCTGTTCGATAGCTAACCAGTTAAGTTCTGTTGTTCCCAAATTAATACACTATTCAGGTGGAGCATGGAAATTTGCTGAGGTCTAATACTGTGACACAATGATCTGAGGTGACAGTAAACACTGATGTTTGTCTCAACTATTGCCAGAACACCTGTTAGAATTACACCAGATACAATAGCAGAAAAGATTAGGTTCCTTTGTTACTGGGAGACCTGCCATGATGATCAGCAACCAGTGTGGTAGGTAAGTCAGTTTATGTGCTTTGCAATTTTTCATGGGTCAGTCTGATATAGAGTTTGCTTTTGGCATTATGATAAACTCTTAAATACTTGCACAGTGTATTTGCTCTCTATGTCTTCAGAAAAAAATGCACTTGGCACAGTTCCTGAATTCAGATATTTTGTTGTTGTTGGTAATTTGTATGTAAAGCTTAGATACTGACTTAATCACTGGTCACTGCTCATCATAGCAGGTATCTCCATGACAAAGGGATTCAAGGAATCCCAGCCAGATGGAATAACTGTAGGGGCGGCTATCAGGCATGCTACAAAAAAAATCCTTACGAGGCTGAAGGGCGTGATACGTAGGTGCTGGCAAGACCTCCTATGCTGTATGGGCTGGAAGCAGCACCACTGAAGAAAATAAAAAAATAAGGTAAAGCCTGTGAGTCATATTATGAGGGGAGCTGATGAGTGACATTAGAGACAAAGGAATAAAAGAACGGAAGACACAGCATAGAAATACCTGGGAAAACTTCATTAAAAAGTGGCCTCAACTAGGGATTAAGCTGAGAAGTACATTTGCCAAAAACTTTTCTAAAAAAATATCATGGTAGTCACATTGACATATCCTCTGATATTATAAAGGAAGCCATGCTCTATGTTATAAACATCCATATCCTGTTCTCTGGGTGATAGCTTCTCTTAGGCCATTTAGTCCTATGGCTGACTACGTAATTACACACAAGTTTTGGGTAAAATTTGTGCTCTTAACTTTCACTGGGGAACCTTGTAGTCACTGAGTATGTAAGATAAGATACTACTTTTGTCTTATTGTAAGTGGAAGGTAATTAACTTTTGGCCTTTAATACATTGGTCTGGATTAATGATGGGAAACCAATAATACTTTCAAGTTATCAGTGTTGCACAAAATCCACTAGTGCAATTGTTACAGAAATTTAATGTGGAAATGCTGACTGGGACTTCTTTACTGTACATTTCATTGTCCTTGTTGATGAACGAATAATTTCTTTTGGTAAATAATCACAGAAGCTGCTTAACATTCTTTTGTCTCCTGAAGACCTGTTAGTGCCATTGTAAATGCAAACTGGGAGAATGGAGCTGATGGAAGGCCTGCTTACAGTGAGAGGCAAAAGTGACATTTTACACTTACAAAAGACCAATTTTGTCGTCTTCAATACTGATGTGGCATTGTCTTCAAGTTATATGCATGGTCATTTCTTATATCTGGGATTAGAGAATATTGTTGCCTGTAGTACACCACATGGATCAAGTAGAAAAGATTTGAGGACAGTCAGTGTCAGCTGATAAATGACGCCAGTCACCTTGAGTAAGATAATTTAGAATGTCTTCATATGGAGAAGAGTAATTTTCATGCCTTAAGCCAAATACTGCACAGAAATCTACAATCCACCACAAACCAGTGAATTAGTGAAGTGATATCAGTAGTTTTTAGATAGTTAGGTCACTTGGAAAGAATGGAGGACAATAGTTCTGTGGAAAGAATGTATAGTTTGTTAGTGGTAATAGGTAAGACATGAAAAAAGACCTAAAAATTGTTGGATAGATCGAGTGAAAGAGCTATCAGACAAGAAGATCCATAATATTCAGAAAGTGTGAGGGCTTATGCAAGGTGGAGGTGAGTGGCGCAATGTGTGTAGAATCATTCAGTGGGCTGCTGTTGTTATACACAATAACTCATCCTAAATTAAACTCAAAGATAGGACAAGTAATTGCAGTAAAAAGTATATTCATTTTGGGATATCTTACAGAACTATAGTAACATGAATTCCTACAACATTTTTCCTCTCACTCAATAAACAATTTTCCCTGAATACTACTTTTAAGTAAATGCCAGCACACATTATTTAGACATTATCAGATGTAATTTACACATTACAGTTCTTCCCTTTAGTTTTCCTGTTAAACACATGAAGATTGTGCAGCAGTATTTCTTAGGTTATAAGAAGGGAGTGAGAAGTTAGCTGAACCTGATTCAGAAGGAAAATTAAGTTGTTATTTTGACAAGGAATTGCTGTTTGTAGTAATAGTTCGCTTTTCTACCAGTACAGGTGTATGTAGTAATAGTTTGCTTTTTACAAGTACAGGTGTAGAAAGAAAATTATTTTAAGGATAATTTTCATCTCATTGAATGGTTGACTTTGAACTATCATTACATGTACAAACACATTGAAAAAAGAAGTGAACAACTGGACATTTTAAAAACAGTGCTGTTACTTTTCTTATTTTGTGATGAAGTATATCATAGAATCTAATGTAGTTTGGACTATAAAGAACTTGCATGTTTGTGTAGTACTATGGTATTTCAGTGGCAGTTATGATTGGAAATAGAAAAATTAAAACTACATTTTGTTGCTTTTGGTGCCTGGGGTAGTAATGAGAACTAACTTTTAGGGTTGTTACAGCATGCTGGTAGTGGACTAACACTGTAGCTGATGAGTATTTCTTGTTGCAGGGCGCGCCGGTGTTGGGGAGTTGGGCAGCTGGGGACGGCGCGCCCTGTCGAATCCTCCTTGGGTAATGAGGGGTATGGTGGGTACCTGGGGCATGGCAAAAAATGATTTATGGGATGTAACCAGGGCATCAAATGATCTAGTATCTGATAATACCTGTAGTAATAGTGGCAGTGATGTTGGGAATATGCTTGATGTCCTTAGTAGAGGGGAGGAAAATAGTGGTCTAGATCACACAACTATAACCACATCCAGTGGTGGTCGCCTTTGCCCGGTCTGTGGAAGGTACATCAGTAATCCCAGCAACCTGCGGAAACATATCCATAGAGCTCATGGTACTCGCAGTTATTTTTGTCCAGCGTGTCATAAGTCTTACCGCGTTGTCTGTGACTTGCGACGACATGCTCTAGCAGCTCATAATATCCGAATGGATTCCTCAAATGTGGGGGTGTCGTCTGGCCATTCAGGGATCCACAGCACTCTTACTAGGAGAGAATGTGGTAACACTGATAGTCAAGTATCAGGTGGAGAAGAATCTCTTCAAACTAGTCCAGAACCTTATACCCATACCCCAACACCAGAATCTCATGTTAGTCATACAACCATAGGTAGTCAGTCGCATGTTCGTTTAACATCTCAGAATGATTACTCATGTCTAACAAATTCTGGAAGTTGTCCTACAGCCTTTGTGTAGCTTTTAGTTCAGCCTTTGTGTAGCTTTTAGTTCATAGAAATTTTGTACTACATTGAGTAGGGTACATGCAAAACTGTAAAACTTTTGCATGTCTTAGGTGTCTGTATTTTGCATATGTCCTTTTTTTTTATCATGAGCAACAAGATACCACTTTTGAACTTGCTGTACTTAAAGCCAGGATTTGTTGTATTTAAACCATTCTTAAATCTTTCATCATTCCTAACACCCTTGTCTTCATTTTGTATGTGGATAAATTTTGAAGCAAATATGTACATTATTTAGTTCAAAAAGATTGAGAGGTAATGTTCACTAGTTGTTGCATTTGCAAGCAAATACTGTATATATATGGTTCATTTTAAAAATATTAAGCAGTAGTGCTCAATTATGTTCACATTTGCATTTAATGTGCAGGTCTTGAATGCGCAATAAAAAATTTACATTAATATTTTCATATTCTATTCAACAGTTTTTCATTCATTTGAATGTACCTTATTTTGAAAAAGGGTTTTTCAGTAAATATCAATTAAAATTAATCCATCTTATAATTAACACCAGATTGATTTTTGAAAAATAATTCATTTTAGTTCAAGTGGTTTTAAGATATTGTAACCTTGTGTGAAAGACTGAGAACTGATAGGCAGTATGACAAGAACAGTACGTAACTGTGATATAAGAATGCATAGTAAAAATTTGTTTGATGATGATGTCGATACTGGTTGAAGATGATGTCAAACATCAGTACAGCAATACTAAAGCAATTAGGAAACTTACTAATAACTCAAACAGTAAGGTTGTAGTAAGGAAACTAACAAATAATACTCAAAATGGTTTTAGTTGAAAATCATGCTTTCAATACTTTTCATAAATTAATAATGCCACTTGTCAGTTATAAAGACCAGTGTATTATTTAGTAACACATTGGTTTTAACGTGTTTGCTACAGTTATGCAAAGATTTCAGTGGTGTAACCCCAACATCCGGTATTCTAGATACAGTATGTGTACATTAGTTTCATCATTGTCCATTACTTCTCAAGGAAATGTTTAAATTACTGCTGTATATCTGTGTATGTATACAGTGTTTATTGAATAATGTGGGAGGTACTCTTCATGTACATGTAACTTATTTATAAACACATAGCTTTAGGTAACTATATGCATCTAATTGTACAATATATATTTTGTTCATTTTCTGTAACAAGGGGGGAGGGGCTCCAGAGGAAAATAATAAACCATTACTTTCCACATCCATACTTTACATTTTTACATTTTAAACTGTGAATAGAACTTGTGCTGAGTACTGCCACAAAATTAGCTACTGTATTTCATACACTTACGCAGAATGCTTATCAGCAGTGTTATATGCCCCCTTTAGTATATGTGTGTATATATATATATATATATATATATATATATATATATATATATATATATATATATATATATATATATATATATATATATATATATATTATTATTATTATTATTATTATTATTATTATTATTATTATTATTATTATTTCAGTAGATGAAACCTATTCACATGGAACAAGAGCACAAGGGCCATTGACTTGAAATTCAAGTTTCCAAAGATTGTTGGTTTCAGCCTCCCACTGCAGACCCCACACTGCAGCAATAACTGATCATGACACAGAGCCAGTGATTTTTCATCATCCTGGGGGGGGACCCAAAACCACATGACATCTGAGTGGCATGCCACGACATAACCACTATACCAAACGGACCATATATAATTATATATATATATATATATATATATATATATATATATATATATATATATATATATATATATATATATATATATATACTATATACATACAGACACCACCTTACTTGTAAATGAGTTATGTTCCAGACAGCTGCTTGTATGTTGAATTGTTTGTGTTTGTAAGTTGGTTACTATACTCTTTACGCCTATTTAAGTATAATATGATATAAAGTCAATACAGTCTTGTAAGTTTTTCATCCTAAAATACATTCACCGTACATTCGGTACCGTATTTTATAGAACAGGTGCGCAGAACAAAATTTGAACTTATGGGTGGCAGAGGGGAGCACTCTTGAACACAATTTTAATTTGAGATCCTGTTTATCTGTATCTGCCATTTGTTTGTATCTGGATATTTGTAAGTTGAATGTTTGTAAGGAGGGAGGTGTGTGTATATATATAAGTTAAGTATATCTTAGTTTAAGCAGACCACTGAGCTGATTAACAGCTCTCCTAGGAGCTGGCCGGAAGGATTAGATTTACTACGTGGCTAGGGCAATTGGTTACCTAGCGGGACCTCTGACTTATTGTGGATCCGAACCACATTATGGCGAAAATGAATTTCTATCACCAGAAACAAAAGTCCTCTTGTTCTTCACTGGCCAGTCGGAATTCGAACTCGCGACCAACAGAGTGGTAGCTGACGGAACCAGCTCACCCAGCGAAAGAACTATGTATATCTATATATGTATATGTGTGTGTATATATATATATATATATATATATATATATATATATATATATATATATATATATATATATATATATATATATATATATATATATATATATATAACAATATATATATATATACATATATAAGGGATTTTGACAAAGGAAAATCTATTTCTGAGGAGGCCCTGTGTCACCAGTGAAATTCTATTAAGCACAAATTTCTAGGTATAGATATTACTAAATATACCAGAAAAAAGCTACCAGGAATGCTGGGGTTACTACCCCAGATGAACACCTATTGTGAAATAGATGTGGGGGTGGTATAGGTAAGGGTGAGTGATTGTCACTGCCACAGGACTGCACTCTGTAGACATCCCAATGACAAGACCCCCGGGCGTGAGAGCGATCACGCCGCACTCACCTGCCACGCCAACCAAGCCCCAGCGCCATCTGTACTCATTCAGGCTAGCACCCCCACAAGCTTGGTATACCTACTCGGGAGGAAGCCTAGATCCTGGGAGGGTCACGGTTGACACAGGGCCTCCCTCAGAAATAGATTTTCCTTTGTCCAAATCCCTTTTCTGAGCTCGTCCCTGTGTCAGCGGTGAGAATCATGACAGAATCATACTAGCTTTGGTGAAAGTCTAAAAGGGCGAACAGTTAGGTGAACATGTATAAAAACACTATTACTGAAAATAGTTTTAATTATCCCCCAAAACATGATTAAATACCAAAGGTATAGACAGATAAACTGAGTTATAACTAGGGGATAAGTTAATATCACAGTAAAGGACATGAGAAACAATATGTACATAATTATTACTATAGTGAGAAGGTACTAAAACTAAATAAGCGACAGAAAATTTATAAAGGTACCTCGGACTTAGAACTAAATCACAGTAAATATAACATGTGGCAAACTTAAAACTAACACCTTAAGATTGTACATCATAATATGAGGAGCCAGGCTGTGAAGCATGTCTGGTCCAGGAGAAAATGCCAGGGCAAGTAAATGAGGCAGAGGCGGGCGGTGGGGAGAGGATAGGGTTAAAGGTTAATTTAGTGGAGGGACAATGCTCCCTACAGCCACCGCATGAAGCAGAGCTTCCAGTGATTTCAGATAGTGCGTTTGATGATGGATGATTTCCAGCCCATATGCTTCTTAAGCTCATCAAAATTCATGGTATGAAAATAGTGTGGTGGAGGTAGCCACTGCTCGGATATCATGAACCTTAGGGACTGAATCTGGATTAGCTTGCTTAATGAAGTATAGAATTTGTTGTCTGATAGCCTTTAAAGAAAGCGTTCCTCCTTTCCCTGATAAAAGAGGACCAGACAAACACTGAGAAGTTCTCCGTAAATAGGCCTCAAGGTAGCAACTGGGCATAAAGACAGGTCTTGTGGAAGAGGAACAACCTTCCAGGGGACCACCTATCCTGAGTGGTCTTAATTTTTTGCTAAGAACCTTTGATCTGGGAAAGCAGAACTTCTCCTGATGGGAGAAAATCCACATGATTCGCACCTCTGAGAGAGCAGACAGTTCTGATATTCTGGCACCTGAAGCTAGACTAATTAGGAACAACGTCTTCCTTAACAGATTCAAAATAAGAACATTGATCGTTTATTAGTTTCTGAGGCTAATTTTAGAACATCGTTAAGAAACCAGGGAAACCCGTCATGTGGACAGGGTCGCTGGTCTCAAACGAGCGCATGCTCTGGAATGGATGAAAAATATGAATCCTGTTAAATCAATCTTGAAGCCATGCAAAAACACCTTTTTCAGAGCTGATTTAAGCTGTGGTAATGGTGGCCGAGCAGACCTTTTTCAAACAGTGATCTAAGAATGATATTGCCAAACTGGTGGTCATGACTTGAGCTTCAGATTCCTTCAAAAGATGCTAACTTTTGCTGAAATCATTACTGTCTGAGGGGGTAGAATCTCTTTATCTGATTCCAGAAACAGAGTATTAACGGGATCAATATCCGCACTCTCTGAGCGGTATGTGAATTTCATAAGTCCACAAAGCCAGGGCATTCAGAATTCTTGAGGAAGCTGACACAGTCCGTGTTTGCACTATTTGGAGTCAGCTGTGGCTTGGGTATTTGATGACACCGTAGTTTGAGCTTCAGAAGAGGGAACCAATTGCTCTTGACCAGTTGGGAGCTTCTGGGGCCACTTGACCTTTGAATGGCCTGAGCTTGTGCAACACCTTCATCAGCAGGTTTATTGGCGGGGAACAGATATTTTCTGCCATTTGTTCCAGTCCACTGACATTGCATCCGTAGCGTGAGCTCGAGGATCCAGGTTGGGAGCAACATAACAAGGGAGTTTGTGATTGCTCTCCGTGGCAAACAAGTCCACCTGAAGGCCCGGAACCTGACGGCATATCCATCTGAAAGAAGCCTCGTCCAGGGACCATTCTGACTCCAGCGGAGTTGCCCTGGACAGGGAGTCTGCAATGACATTCTGGACTCCTGCTAGATGGGTAGCTGACAGGTGCCAGCCATGCTTCTCCGCCAGGGAGAAAATGGCTATCATCACTTGGTTTATCTGGCTCGATTTGGAACCCCCTCTGGTTTATGCAATGTACCACTACTGTGCTGTCCAGCACCACCTGATATGAATCTGGTTGGTGGGGCAAAAGATTTTTTCAGGAGTTAGAAACTGCCATCGCCTCCAAAATGTTTTGTGTGGAACTGGCTTGAACAGTGTGGACCATGTACCCTGTACCTTTTCCTTTGGGAGTACCCTCCCCCAGCCGCTTAAAAGTGTCTGTGTGGATTATTAGAGCTGGGAAGTGAAGGAACTGACCAAAGACCCTTGACTGTGGACCACGGCCAGAGTCTTTTCCTCAGCACGGAGGAATTAAAGACACCTTGTCCCTGAGCTTGACATTGGCTTGTCTCCATACACTCTGTTTATGTCTTTCAGTTTTGCTTTTAGGAGCAGGTCTCTGTTACAGATCACGAACTGAAGAGAACCCAGGATTCTTTCTTGCGTTTCTGCGAGAGGCTTTCCCTGCCTTTGAGGAATTGCCTGGTGGCTTTGGCTATCTCTCTCTGTTTGGCTGCGGAATAGACAGCTTGTGCGAGATCAGATCCCCACGGATACCCAGCCACTGGCTCGAGCCTCCGGAGTTAGGCGGGACTTTGCCCTGTTTATCTGAAAAGCCTAGGGTTCCAGAAACTCAATCACTATGGCCGTAGCTCTCCGGCACTCGGCGTTGGATGCCCAAATTATCAATCGTCCAGGTATCCAGTGATATCCCCGGGACCGTGAATTTGCTGCACTACCGTTTTCCACAACCGTGAAAAATCTGGGTGCTGTGTTGAGCCCGAATGGCATGACCCTGAGCAGTAGGCTTGTTTCCCCAGTCTGAAACCTAGGAAGGGAAGTTCCGGCGCAATGGGGCGTGATAATATGCGTCTGAAAGATCTATAGAGGTAGTGACGGCTCCACGAGGAAGTAGAGTCCACACCCATTGTGATTGTAAGCATCAAATTTGTCGCATTGTATATAAAGATTGAGACAACGACAGATCAGATTACCCCTTTGTTGACTGGAGTCTTTCTTGGGAACACTGAACAGCCTGCCTTGAAATTTCAGGTGTCTCACTTTCTTTATGGCCCTCTTTTTGAGTAATTCATACAAAAAGTCCCGCAGAGCTTTGGAGGACGGTTGATGAAATCTGATCAGAGGGGAGGGCCCTGATCCAACTCCACCCCAAACCTTTGGAGACTATACTGTGGGCCCACGGACTGAAGGCCCACTGGTCCCTGAACAGGTGAAGTCTGCGCCCACCTGATTGGTCTCACTGGAAGGTGAAGGCACCTCTCTACCTTGGCCTCCTCTCCCCCAGGAGAGGGATCGCAAAGCAGCCTTGCCTCTGAAGGGGCCTTGCTCTCCCCTTGCGCTCCTGTTAAGGCCTCAAACGACCCCTGGCCCTCATGGGTGGGGTTATATACAGGAGGCGATCCACGGTAGGCACGGCAAGGGAGTGCTGAGCTGGCTGCACCAGCACGCAATTGTTGAGGCTGGGCCTTCGAGGTTGAAGGCTGGGCCAACTGACGGCAGACAGGTACAGCTTGGACAACGGTTTGTTGGTGTTATCTTCTGTGCCTCCTGTATCTCTTACCTGGACCTGTTTTGGGGCCCAGCGGACTCGGGCTTTCCTTTGAAAGCAGGGATACCCCAGTGGAAGCGCAGACTTTGATTAGCCCTGGTTGCCTCAGCCAGGACATTGCTGACCTCTCCTTCTGGGAAGATATTAGCCCCCAGAAGGAGCTTTCATGAGCTTGTTAGGCTCATGTCTTATAGTAGGGTCGAAGATGTATTTACGACAGTTCATCGGCGTTACCATGAAGTCAAACAGGTCCGACTGAAATCCTGCTAACAGAGACTCGTCAGGACCTGGAAGAGTGGCTCGGAGTACATTACTGCCGTGGATTCCGCCAGGCACAGGGAGTTCAGTGATCGGCTCAGCGACACTCAGCCTCAAACTCTGCTTTCAGGGCTTCTGGCAGTTTGGGAAGCTGCTCACTGAATAAGGTGGATGCGCAATCTGGGCCGAGCTTACCCGATGTAAAAGTGGCGGGCATCCTTCCAGAAATCGTCATCTCCGGGAAGATCAGAGAGGTGGGATCAGTCTCCCGGAGCTGAGGCGCGGCTTACCTTCCATGCATGCCTGGGCGGTGTAAGAGCCACCTTAGTCATGCAAGGGTTGGGATTTTATCACCCAACGAGAACATCGTGAGTTGCCCTTGAAGGGGTCAACCGTGTTCTCCGCCTGCCACTCATTAAAATGCGCAGCAAATGCAGACTGCGCCTGGTCCCTTGGGAAGATAACTGTCTCCTCGCCGGGACCTTATCCGTCCTACCAGCTTCCTCCGTCAACCTGGCGAAGCCTGGGTAGGGGGGGGCAGGTCAGGAGGAAAAGAATTCCAACTCCTGAAGCCTGCGGCGTGCCTAGACCCTCATCGTTAGGGTATCTTCATGCCGGGAGCATGAAGGGACCCAAGCGCCAGGGATTTCCTTGTCAAATGGAGGGAGGCGGAGGCATCCCGTGATGGGGTAATGTATCGCACCGACCCACCGTGAGCGCATGAACCGGAGAGCATACTCTCCTGGCTCTGCAACCTCTCCGTAAGCTTGTTGCTTTAGCATCCACCTCGAGGTAAACTTCTGCGAAGCATGACACGCAAACTCCTCGGGTCAAAGGTAGGTTGGCGAGGAGGGCTGGGGCCTAGCTGCCCTCGAACTTCGCCCCTTAGCAGAGGGAGTGGCCTTGTTTGTGGAAGCCACCGGACTAGTATCCCGTGGCTTCACTGGCGTGGGAAAGGGGTTTAGTGGGAGGTTGCGGACTAGCTCCCTTTGCCTTCCAAGACTTCTTCAACTTGGGACAGCGGATTGCCCTGTCCTCAAGTAAGAAGATTTTGAAAGCCCTGGAAAAGAAGAAGCGGTGGATGAAGGGGGAATCAAAAGGGAGCCGCCCCACTGCCTCACTTACCTCCCTACCTACCTCTCCTGGTCCTGTTCGGTGTTCATGGCTCCAGGTCAAGGTTTTGGCCGCCACTTCCTCCGACACCGCCCAGACAAATTTTCGTCCTGGGAGGCTGGGTTTTCCGGATCTGCTCGATGAGAGGAGCGGCGACTGCAGATGGAAAGCCGCGCTGAGATCGGGCGCGATTCTTCAAAGCAGGTTCGGATGATGTTTCTCATCCAGAACATATGGCTTCCCCGACGGAATGTTTCACAAAACCAGCCACCCAGGCTTCGAAAAACCCAAGGTGTCGCCGGGAAGCTTGGTCGGCCTGGAAAGAAGAGAGGACTTAATAACCCGGCGCTCAGTGAAGAGATATAAAGCAATATATCAGAACATAACGTACTTGGAAACAAGTGAGGCGCCAGGTAAACTAAAGGCAGTAGCTATAGGCTTACCGATCATTCTGACAAGCTCGAAGAGCGAAGCAAGCCTCACACTGTCCGGGTGCCATTGCGATGAGATCGTCGATCCGGACTGCACAGCTCCGAATGGGAACGCAGACAACGGTGCCCCATAGGGCTGGTGCAGCACAGCAGCTTACCTGGGCCTCACAACGTACTGTCTGTAAGTGGGAGAAGGTATGAACAACTAATTTAAGGCGCGCTGGAGCAGGGCAGCGGAGATAGGGGCCTTAAACTAGCTCGGCGGGACGAGCAATCAGAGCAAACATGACACACACTAAATTAAGGAGCGCCGAGATAGTTCACTTGAGTACAGGACTCAACCTAGGATCATGCAACTCTTAATTGTAAAATCAACTTAAAATATAATTACCGCCGAGTCCGCAGTAATGATAATTTATACGGACCATGGAGCATTCCGCGGACGATAAACCAGAGCAAAAACATGACACACATTAAATTAAGGAACGCCGGAGAGGTTCGGGACGGAGTAGGACTATAACTAGGATCATGCAACTCTTAATTGTAAAATCAACAAAAGTATAATTACTGCTGGAGTCCGGTAGTAAGTAAATGGTTAACAACATAGGATAGCAGTACACTGCTGGTCAAGTGCTCGGCGCAGACCCTCCGAGATCCCGATGCCTCCATCATTTGCAGCGGGAGAAGCGGGGGTAAATCATACTTCTCCTCCAGTTATACAGCTGAGAACTAGTGACTGGCGCGAACCTGATTGAAAAAACCAAAACCACCGGAGTGGTACAGGTGGTGAAAACAGCGGAGGGCTGGGCGGCGGAGCGGAACCAAAGCGAGGAAATGTTTGAACCCTGAAGGTGATCAGTTCCGCCCGACCGGAGGAGAGCGAACCAACGAAACACCAGGCCGTGAGCGGTTGACACCAGAACGGAGGCCAGGAGGGTGGTGACTCAACTGGGAATCGGACTAGTTCCCCACGGGGTGACGAATCGAGAAGAGACCGACGTCCCCACATCGTGGGGAGATGACACACCACTGGCAAAGTCAGGGGAGGCAGTATAGAATGGTGGAATCGAGAGTTATGTTCAAGTGGACGGGGACACCCCATACACTGACTGAAACTCCCCACGGGGCATTGAAACAGACGATTATCGACTTCCTGCCGCAGGAAACTCATGACACTCACCAAAAGTACTAGGGAGGATGGGACAACAGCACTAGTCTACAGCAACGCCAAACTCTCACCCCTCCTCTGAAGGCGCAGCCCAGACAGTAAAAGGAGGAGAGAAAGAGGGAGAGGAAGAGGGTGGAAGGGAGAGAAATTCCCCGTAGCATGAGTCCAACCAACAAACCGACCCATAGGGCAGAAGGGCATGCATAAAGAAGATCCCCGTTTATTTTCCTTCTCTCCCTCATTAGGGGAGGAGGGGATGGGGGGCTTCAGATGCCCTAGCAAACCCAAAACGAGCGGTAAAGGCGGATGGAACAACAAACAGGAACTCCCTCGACCAGCCTACCCCTACCTCCCCCGCCTCAGCGACACAGTCGGGAGAGATGGGAGCTAAGACAATGCCATAGCCTAACCTGACGATTGGGCGAAGGGGGCTGAAACTAGGATCCCAATTTCTGATAAGTACCGCTAAAGTTAACTAATAACTACATAAGTGCCGTGTATGATCGAATATACAAAAACATAAGAACTTGTGCTAGCGTATAGCCTAACCGGCGAGCTTAACAGGAGTAGCAGCCAACTGGCTGCTCCTGACGCCGAGCCCGTTCTAATAAACTCGAATTATCCATGTCATCCATTACACTACAAATGAGAAACTTGAGAAAAGAAAGCACCACCTGGAGAGGGAATCTACTCATGCAGAGCCTGGTATCAGCTATGAATTAACCAAAAGAACCAAGATAAGGGGAGGAAGCCTCCGTGAGGAATGAGCTAATCAGG
>NC_089791.1:14190875-14273375 GCF_040412425.1 Macrobrachium rosenbergii
CTGCATTCTCTTTTCATCATAAATACTATCGGTATTACTCATTCAGCATAGGCGCAGGCTTAGTTATGACTCCTGATTCACAATTCTATGATGACATGGCAGTACAGTGTGTGCTAGAATTCAGTGATCACAAATAAATGTTGCCTTCTTGATTCGTGAAGCTAATCATTAAAATTAGATCACACGAAGTCTGTTCACAGGTGATTTACTAGTTGAAGGGACTGTAATGTTACATTTTTCAAAAACTCATAATTAAAAGACTAGCAATCCAGTTGCCTAATGCGCTTCATCAAAGACTAGCAATCCAGTTGCCTAATGCGCTTCATCAACCCTTCCCCCCGTTCCCCATATCCCTGACTACTCCTACATCCCATATACCATCTTACTTGTCCGAGAGATGCATTAAGGGTGAACAGTTATTGTAAAAATTCACTTAGCTGACAAACTAATTAAAATGTAGGTGTTTATATAACATTTCCTACTCAAGCCTTACAGTATATATATATATATATATATATATATATATATATATAGGTATATATATATATATATATATATATATGGTATATATATATATATATATATATATATATATATATAAATATATATATATATTATTGTATAATACAGTCTGATTATGATGGGGTTTGAAATTTCCATTTGGCTAATAACAGAAAGTTATAATAATTATGGTAATAAATGGCGTTTGTGGTGGTATGCGCTAAATAAATGCATAACGCAATTGTTAACCCCTTTAGTGGCTCCTGATAAAACCAAGGCTGGATGCTGAAAATCACTTTCCGATGCTGGTAAACTGCTCGCCAGCACTGAAATCATTTGCCAACATCGATAAACCACTTTCCAGTGTCGATAAACTGCTTGCCAATGCTGACAAACTGCTTGCCGACGCTGATAAACCGCTTGCCAACGCCAGTAAACTGCTTACTGACACCGAAAATTGCTTACTGTCACCGAAAATCTGGTTGACGATGTTGTTAGCCAAGCACCATAAAAGGATGCCACTGATAAGTGAGGACTGCCTGTGTATGTATATACTGTACTGTATATACAGTTGACCCCCGCCTATTCGTGGTTCAGGATTTGCAGCTTCACCTATTCGCGGATTTTTCTGTCGAACGTATCACCGAATTATTTGCAAAAAATTCAGTAATTCACAGATTTTTTTTG
This sequence comes from Macrobrachium rosenbergii, assembly GCF_040412425.1. Lineage (NCBI taxonomy): Eukaryota > Metazoa > Arthropoda > Malacostraca > Decapoda > Palaemonidae > Macrobrachium > Macrobrachium rosenbergii. The sequence continues at coordinate 14,192,064 of NC_089791.1, forward strand.
TCTAGGAATATTCACTATTTACTATATTTTCATGTTATTTTTGTGACTAAATACATTTTTTATAATAAGTGATTTACTAATTTTCAAACATCAATATTAATGTAAACACAGCAAACTATCAATAAAATATATGTACAGTAAACCCCCGTATTCGCATTCTCTTGATTCGCAGGTTTCTCTGTGGAACATATCTAGCCATTATTCGTGGAAAATTCGCCCATTCTCGGTATTTTCACTGAGAAATTATTCACTAATTACTGTATTTTCATATTTTCATGAATAAATGCTTTTTTTGTGATAAAAGTATTAAAATACTCAGGTATAAGCTTAATTTTACAGTGGTTTTTCTAGTGTTTAAACTATCAAAATAGAGTAGTTCTAAGTGATTTTAGAGGGGTTTTAAGTATTGGATTTTAGCTATTCAGGGGAGGCGGGGTTACTGTCCCTTAAGAATATGGGGGGTTCACTGTATTCTTTTTTTCAATGCATATTAAAGGTACTGTATGCAGTAATTAACTTTCCAGGGTCTCGCCATGTACTGTACAGAGAAAATGGGACTGCCTTGAACTGTACGAGAGAAAATGGATGTACAGGCAGTCCCTGGTTATCGGCAATCTGGTTCCTTGTCTAGTGACAAAAATTGGCAATTTTTAGCGATTTTTTGCGCCAAAAATTGGCAATTTTTTGCAATTTTTGGCGCCAATATCATCGGCTTATCAGTGCCGATAATCGGAATTATTAATAATGCACGATACCTAACAGGAGCGATCTCGGTTATCGCAGTTTTTAGCTCCATCGTCATGCTGTCGAAACGGAACCCCTCCCAATAACCGGGGACTGCCTGTACTTGAAAATAGGGGTCACTTGAATAGTTTTCACACTTAGCTGTAAGCCATATATTTTTACAGGTAATGTTTTAAGATGACTGAAATAATATTAAAGTGTTTTAGATGATAGTTTAAGGTATATTCTGTGTAGGATGATACTTTAAGGTATGAGAAAAAATGGATGTACATGAAAATAGGGGTAACTTGAATAGTTTTCACACTTAGCTGTGAGCCATATATTTTTACAGGTAATGTTTTATGATGACTGAAATAATATTAAAGTGTTTTAGATGATAGTTTAAGGTATGTTCTGTGTAGGATGATAGTTTAAGGAATACATTTGGTGGTTGAACTGGTAAAATAACCAGTTATAAATGTTTTTAGAGGGGGTGTCTGGTTTATTAACTATTTAAATAGCAAGTTATAAGTATTTTTAGAAGGGGATGTCAAGTACTGTACAGGCAGGCCCTGGTTAACGGCGGGCTCAGTTAATGGCGATCAGGTTTTACGGCCCTTGTCTAGCGATGAAAATCTGCAATTTTTGTCGCTGAAAATTGCAGATTTCCACTTATCGGCACTGATAATTTGGTATTGGCGCCAATACATACCTAACAGAGGTGCCGATAACCAAAAATTGGCGCTTTTCAGCGCCGATAAGCCCCGGAAATCACCGATTTTCGGTTAGTGGCGATTTTCAGTTACCATCACACCCCCAGAACGGAACCCCTGCCGATAACCAAGGACTGCCTGTATTCATTTATTTTAGCTATTCGCGGGTGTTTGTGGTCCCTATCCCCCACAAATACCGGGGGTTGACTGTATGTATGTATGTATGTGTAATATACATATATATAGTATCCCTAAAACTTCGACACTCTATTTACAAAGTGTCTGCCGTATGCGGCGCGTTTGGAAGTTAGCTGCGAAGCGGAAAAAAGTTGTTTGAAAAAAATCAGCACGCTTAGTTTTTAAGATTAAGTTCATTTGCTCCTTTTTGTCATTGCCTGAAGTTTAGTAACGCAACCATCAGAAATGAAAAATATCATATAAATATTGGAATACATGACAAATGAAAAAAAATTTTCATATATAATTGTCATACAAATGGCGCCAGAGTAAAAACGGTTAAAGTTTAATGATTTTTTTGTTGTATTGTACACTGAATTGTGATGATTTTGGTATATAACAAATTGTAAAACGTAAAGCACAAGAGAAAAATATTACACAAAATGATGCATGAATTCGTAATGCGGACATAAAAATAAGTTTCTTTTTCAAGAATTCACCATAAATCGAAAATATTGTGCTAGAGACTTCCTGCTTGTTGCAAAATGGTAATTGATTGAATATTACTAGACTGTAAGTGTTTAGCACAATTACAGTTTTCACCATTTGATTTGAAATTAAAGTTGACCAAAGGACCAAGGTCAAATTTTTTTCTATTTGAAATGGATTTATAGAAAATATTTCAAAACTGATAAAACTACAACCATGAATTATTTTTGTTGCTTATTCTACATGAAATTGCGCACATTTTCATGTATAACAATTTTGCGTAAACTAATAGGAAAACGGTGCAAAATTACGGCTAAGCAAGACATGAAATTTGAGATTTTAATGAGTTACCTCAAAGTATATGTAAGTTTTTTTCAAAATTCACCATAAATCGAGGCACAAGACTTCCTGCCTGCTGCAAAAATGAAGGTAAATTATTTGAATGTTACTTAGAACAAGAGTTTCTTAGCCATAAATTGTATTTTCGACCATTTCGGTTGAGCAAAGTTGACTGACGGTTTAAATTTTGGTAATTTACCGTGGATCCATATGAAAATATTTCCAAACTGGAGAAAAGCTACAACCATGAGTTATTTGTTGTATCTTCATGAAATTGCACACATTTTCATGTATAACACTTTATGTAACACCTACTAGAAAACGGTGCGAAAATTACGACAAGGTGACTAAAGAAATTCTGAGATTTTCAGCCGAGCTACCGCGCGCGGAGGTAAGGAAAAAGCTTTTTTCAAAAATTCACCATAAATCGAAATATTGTGCTAGAGACTTCCCGTTTGTTGCAAAATGAAGGTAAATGATTGAATATTACTAGAATGTAAGAGGTTTAGCTTACAATTGCATTTTTCAACCATTTCGGTTGAGTCAAAGTTGACTGATGGAGCATGCTTAATGCAAAGACATGATAACAAATATAATGCTATAGCCTATTACAGTAGAAAGCTAAAGCCCACAGAAATAAACTACTCAGTAACAGACCTAGAGTCTTTAGCCATAATAGATGCTAAAACACTTCAGGTATATCATATTCGGGTACAAGATAACTGTATTCACTGATCATCCCACTGCCACCAGCTGTTGTCGGACCCTGTTTCTTTCCTTCAAAGGGCCCAACGCACTAGGTAAAGCGCGTCCGGCGAGGGGCGTGTGGTAATTATTGTAAGTAGGAACAAGTGGCTCTTTAAAACAGTTATTAAATTGTAAATTACCGAGGTTAAAGGGAAAATGATTAATTGTTCCCGTTTCTTCTTTATTTGTGATTTTGTCTTACAGTTCCACCTATAGTTCTTAACTGTTTCTTAATGGTTGAGACTTTAAGATAATGGTTTCGAGACTTTGAAATAATGGTTTGAGAGACTTAACGAATTAGATTACGGGGACTATTGTTTGAGAGAGTCTTTCTTCACTAACACACTTCTTCTCTTTCTGTCTTTCTGCTTCCCACACTTCGGAATAGTTCTCTCTCTCTATCTTCCCACTCTAAGTGCTTTCTCTCTGTCTCTCTCTTTTCTCTCCGCGACTTTTCCTCTGTCTCTTTCTTTTCTCTCCACCTTTTTCTGTCTCCTTTCCTGTATGCCTGTCCTTATATCTCCCATTTTCCCTTGTGTCAACCATGACGTCATATTCTGGGCAGGTACTGCTTTTCTGGAGGCACCTCCGCTTTGCTTCATTCCAACTTTTGGAGGTGTGTTTTAAGGAATTCCTGTTGATTATTGGGTATTTGCTCCTTGTAGGATGTCCCTAGGTCTCTGGCACTGATGGCATTTGATTGGCCAAAACATCTAGGCTTGACCTGTGGGCGTGGCTTATTTCCTTGGGCTGCTCGTTTGCCAGTCAAGGGGGTTGAGGTTTTCCCACACTCTTACTAACCATAAGGTTCCTTTGCAGGACCCTCGTGGATTTGAAGGCACGGCCAGATGCAATTTCTCTTAGCGCCTCGTTAGTGCTGGTGTGTTCTTGAAGATATGGTTGAGACTTGTTTTGACAGACTGGGAGAGTTATTGCGTTATGGTCCTTCGTGCTGACCCAAATGGAAATAGGATATTTCTACTTCAAAAATACATTTTCTCTATTCACTGATACATATATATATATATATATATATATATATATATATATATATATATATATATATATATATATATATATATATATATATATATATATATATATATATATATATATATATATATATATATATATATATAATATATTATATATATATATATATATATATATATATATATATATATATATATATATATATATATATATATATATATATATATATATATATATATATATTATATATATATATATATATATATATATATATATAATATATTATATATATATATATATATATATATATATATATATATATATATATATATATATATATATATATATATATATATATATATATATATATATATATATATATATATATATAATACATTTTGTATGTTAAATGGGTTGAAAATTATGCACTGTGATAATTTTTGTAATTATTAAACTGGAATGTGAAAAGCAGTGTTAACATACACAAATCTGTTGGCATGGTTACAACAGCTGCTGAGAGTATAATGCAATTAGGGATTATTAGGCATAGACATTGTTAGTATTACAGCTGTTAAATAAATCACATTTTTATCTATTTATTTATTAATTTGGCAATATATATATATATCTTCTTTCTGTATTTCTTGTGACCTTCTGTTACTTCTTTTAAAGAAACACCATAATCCAGGGAAGTTTGAAAGGGCCCTTTGGGTTTGTTCCATATGAATAAGGTTCACCTTCTGAATAATAATAACAATTAGAAAAGAAACAACAAAACATGGAAAGTGCCATAATTCTTTGTGCTGCCCTTGTCATTTCATGATGCACTAACCAAGAACAAATGATGCAGACAAGTACAGTAGTAGACGGGGTTAACTATGCTAGTACATAATTTAAACATCTGCATCTTGACATTATCACTTCATTTTGCACAATGACCCTTGTCCCATGGTTCACACCATGAAAGTGCAAAATTATTGAAGCAGATATTTAGTAGGTGAACACTTTGATAAACATATTAGTACCGATACCATTTTACAGTACTATTGAACTAAACTTTGGAAAGATGTAACTTATTGAAAATTTTACATTGCAGTACTGAGACCTTTACATTTAAACTGAATGCTGGTGCTAGGTTGACAGCAATAGTTATGCACAAAATTGCAGTCTACTGTAGCACAAAAATAAGAGAGATATGTCATTCAAAGAAAATGTATAAAATATTTTGGATTTCTCTTTTGATCATGAAAGTAAAGAATGAAATCAGGCAGACACAAATTCGACTTAAAAAGTATCTATAGGATTTATTTTTCTTACGAGTAAAATATTTACAGGGTTTATTTTTCTTACCTTTTTGTATTTAAACTAAAGTTAATTGGTACACGTACAATCATGTTACTTTTCAGCAGAGAGCATTTGGCAGCTCTTCACCAGCTCATTACTAATGCCAAACTATAGAAGCAGAACATAAATTGTCATATGATCTGAATACAAGTATACTTGTATACTCTGAAGGCTTATGACACCAGTTACCACTAAGAATTCATCCCTTTATTAAACTATTTTCTTGCTTTTGTTGACCATGCTTCTCTTTTAGTCATGCTGTGAGCTTTATGTCATATGGCATTATATTGATGATGATTAATCCTCACGCATATAACAAATCAAGTTGGCAGTTCATTCTAAATATTTTCAATGCTAGTCAGGGATGCCAGCCTTTAGATATGGAGTTTTTAATTATCTATAATTTTTTTTTTATATTGTGTGATGTTAGCGACACTTGTTATCAGGTTTTTTAAGAACACATTTGATTTAAGGGCAAAAAATAGGTTTTGATGTAGGAAAAACCTATTTTTGGTAGCTGCTGTGAGTCCTCAAAGGATTTACACACTTATGGTCCCCCCAGGCTCCATAAGACAGACCAACCAATTACAAAGAATTCTCTTATAGTTGGCCTCAGCCAGAATAGTGCATGTTTGCACAGTGAAAGAATATAAAGGTCTCAGGACAGGAGGGCTCTGTCTCCTGTCCTACTGCAACTGCCTCTGCTCTCTACGTCCCATTTGCATAGATGGGACAACTGCATATGTAGGCCATCTTCCTCATTACACACCAGGTCTGGGCAAGATGAATGTTCACCCCAGCTCCATGCCTTTTCATGAGGGAAAGTGGATGGGTTTCACGACACAGCGGCTACCAAAATCTTACGTCAAATCATGATTTTTGATAGCGTAGCCACTGTTCGGCCTCAAAGGAGCGTATAAAAGAAATTGACCGGTGATGAAATGGCTTAGCTCCTAATAAATAAATCCCAATGACACAGATCAGTTCTTGTTCTGAAGTATAGTCACAGGTTATTGATCATTTTCTTTATTCCAGATACTCATAAGGTTTGGCAATAAAAACAAGAAACAACACAAGAACCAATATATGTGTTTTTCTTTGTGGTTTGAAGGTGAGTTACCTGGTTATGTCGGCTCTGGCTTCTGGATTATTGCGCCTTCCCTAGCAATATCTCAGCATGACCACCACTCTCATGGCAATAGTGTTTCAGGAATTTTTATTCAAGGTAGCCACTGGTTATCAGCCATTCTCTTTATTCCAGATACCCATTAGGGTCTGGCAATAAAGAACAAGAAACATGGACCCTATAAATGTACAGTCACTTCCTGACTTACAAGCAAGTTATGTTCCAGACAGCCATTCATATCTTGAATTGTTCCTAAGTTGGTTTTTAAAAATATATAGTGCATAATTTTTGTTGATGTTTATATTCCAGAGTTAGCTCGGAAGTCATAGATTCTATAATTTTCACTTAATCTTTAAAAACAATGCAGTATTATAAAGAATTACTTTGGATGTTAGAAAGGTAAAAAGAAGAAAATAAAACTTAGATTTATGCAACATTCAAAATTTATATTTTTTAGATGCTTCAAAGTTAGGAAACTTAGAAATTTGAGCAGCAGATTTGACATTGGAGTTCACATAAGGTAAAAACAAATGACACACCACCATTCTATTATTGACAAAAATACATACTAAGCATTCCCTATGGGGAGAGGAACTATAGAAAATGGAACGTCATCAAAGAACGAGTTAAATTGGGAAGATAAAAATAAGTAGGAATATTTTACAAGTGTGAACGAGTATTCTCGTGATTGTAATAAAAATACATGGTAGTTAATCACGAGAATACTTGGGATAATCAGGGAAGGGTTAAAGGAATGGGTTTTTCTTCCTTATGATCTTCTGTTCTTTGCAAAATTTCTTACTAGCAGAATATGCACGCAAAGCAAAATTTGAACATACAGGAGCGCTCCAAACAGTTTCAACTTGTGACCCTGTCTGTTCATATCTCTGAATGTTTGTAACTTGAATGTTCACAAGTAGGGTGGTGACTGTATTATCTAGAGTGATTTACCTAATTATGTTGGGTCTGGCTGCAGGATTATTGTGCCTTCACCAGTTCAGGAATACTGCCTCTTAATAACCACTCTGTACACTCAAAGACTTCTTCGAAGGAAAAATTGAGAAAGAGAGTTATTGATGTATGTACTCACCCTGTGGATGTTATGCATCTTAGGAAAGGAGTGATGATCTGCCTTTTTAATGAGTGCCACTAAAATAATTCTCAGCCCATTTAGAGAGAGTGGTTTGTTTGTGCTAAGGTATAGGAAAAATAGGACCATCTTGGATGTTTCCCGTGACATCTAGGTAAACCTCAATAGGTGCATAACATTTTATATGAAATATTGAGTTCTGTTATCAGATGAGGGGTTTTTCCCCTTTAAAATGGTCCTCATTCTTGGCCATGAATGATAGACTAGGAGACTACAGTAAATGACAACTAGGTGAATGAGGGGTGAAATGTTGTCCTTGTCTGAGAGAACCCAGTATGCTAATCTGAGCTCCTGATGCCAAAGCATTCAAGAAGACTGCCTTTTGGATCATATCAGTTGTAGTTGTATTAGGCCCCTGAATTGAGGGGATGATAGTAGTCAATGAACCTTACTCTTGCAGGGGCTGACCTTTGCAGTGTAAAAGACTGGAGAATGGAATTAACAATATCTATATTAGAATTAATTCCAAAACCACAAGGCAAGGGTTCTGCCAATGCTGCCATGTATACCTGATTGTTGAGATAGCAAGATGTTTGACATAAAAGATAATTAAATGTAAAACTGTTGTAACAGTTACATTACATACACGCTGAGAGCCCAGATTTCAACTGGGCTCTCAGTGTGTATGTAATATAACCACATTTTTCATATGGACTGGTTTGTCGGATAGATGAAGTCTGTAGTTTTTGCACTAGGTAACTAGCAATGTAAGGCAAATAATCTTCACAGTAGACTTCCCCTCATGTCTGGGATAGAACAACGGATGGCAGTGGACTCTATTCTCTTGCCTGTTGTGGAAGAAATAAGGAACCAGTGACTGTTTGGCTAATTCAGGGCCACTAGATAAGCAATTCCCGTGAAAGTTAGTAGATTGTTCAAAGTTTTTGCGGTCTGGGACAATGAAGGAAAAAGATATATATCATCATCCATTTGTTAAAGTATTGTAGGATTGCATCTCTTGCTATTGCCTGAATGCTCAGAGACATATATACATGAAGTTGATGGTTCTCGCATGTGGCAAACCAGTCCACTTCTGGATGTGGAAGCATGTTAGCAATTACTGACTTGAGAGGAGCTCAGCATGAGTCTAACTTCTTGATATATGACATTGCAGTCATATTGTCTTGGACCAACAAAATGTGGCCCCCTTTTGGAGGTTTCAGTTTTCTGAGATGGAAAGACAGCCAATAGCCCCAGGAAGCTGATATGACACTCCTTCCTCCCTACTGAAAATCCTCCTAGTGGCCTTACCAAACCTGTCAAAGAGGCATCTGTATATATTATCACTTGTGCGAACGGTGGAGTCAGGTCAGCCTGTTTGCCAGAGACCCCTTCCAGGTCCATGGACAGAGTATCTAACCATTCTCAGATGAAGGCAATTGCAAAGCATTTTCCTGGTATGTGAGAGCCAGACTGTTTAAATCCTAGTCGCAGTCTCAGGATTAGATCTACCTCGGACCCAAACTGCAACAAGCCAAACTTCGTTCCAATTGTCCTCTGGAAAAGCTGACCTGTGCAAGGAATCTTCTCAGGTCCTTCCTTATTCAGGTTTGAGTGCTGCTGGGAAGAGACAGCTGGCTGTGAAGAGTTGGGCTAAAGTCCCAGTCTAAGAAAAAGTCTGCTGGATGCAAGGTGGGACTTGTTCTTGTTAAGGAATCTTTTGACTGGAGTCTGTTGACTCCCACTCTTAGGTTTCGTCAACACTCTTCTCTGATCTCTCTCCAGGTTAGCTAATCATCTAGGTAAGCCACTAGTTAAAATCCTTTGTTCTTGAGCTCCCATGAAATAAATAAGTACAGTAGCCTACAGGTATGTAAAAAAATTTATGCAAACAGTGTTTGTTCAAATTTGATGGGTCAAGATTCACCCTACGTTCGGAAGAATCCTTGTTGGGGACGCTAAAGAGTGGTGGCAAATAAAGCTATCTTTATAGCCCTAGTTTTTGGAATAAATTAATTTGGAGGAGGGGGGAGGGTGACACCATCTCTACCCTAGCCTATTGAAAATTATAGTGTCCTCAAGGGGAGGACTTCCAGTCTTATTGGGCTCCACCTCTTCCCTTCGTTAAATATGCCTTCCAAGAGTTTGTTGTATTTTCCTGGTAGGGGTGTCTTGTCTGGTTTGAAAAGGATGCTGATGCTATTGTTGTCATTCTGGTGTCGGAGGGGTCCTTTAGTAGTAACTGGAGGCTTATAGGGCTCTGATTCACACCAAGCTTTCTTAGGCCAAGGAAGAGGAAACTTTCAAGTGTATTGTTTCCCAGATTCCCCTTTTCAAAGAACAGTATATATTGTGCAACTCTGTTTTTAGACTCGTTCAGTGAGTTGTGCAACATCAGACTCTGCAAAATGGGTCCTGACAGACAGGGGTAGAATGCAAAAGGGAGGTTATATTGGGAGTAAAATTTTGGAGCCCACCATTGATTCCTTTCAAGCCTTAATGCAACATTCCAGAAAGTCATAGAGTGCTCCTCTTAGGGTCCACATAAGTGTTTTTACTACTGCAGTGAACATTATTTTGGAAGCTCTTTAATAGATGTTGCCTAGCATAAATCCAGCCATAATGGGTTCCAAATTGCTGGGTAGGGAACCTTTTCCTCCCATAAACTCTTGTTTCCCAGTCATCATAAAATTCTGAAATTCCGTCTTTACATGATTGATTGTTTCAGAAGTGAAGAGATAGAATGCTAATGCCTCCCAGGGAGGTTATTGGTTCTGTAAAAATGTTGTTGCACTATATTTTCCATTAAACTGGAGAAAGGTTACTTCTATGGCTTTTGTTGATCTATTATTAGGCAGGATACCCATCTCCTTCAGTGGTTTATGAATTCCTATTGAAGGAGGAACCAAGCACCATTCGGTATTGGGAAAGGCCACTCAGTCCTGAAATTCTGTATGCTCAACCTCAGTCAGTTTTCCTTTCATTAATGAGGTATTTTCCATCAGGTGAAAGGATGCACATTGAGGTGTCTTGTCAAGGGTTATCAGCATCATCATTCTCAGGGTCAGATATTGGTGCCCGTACTACATTCTGACTTGAAGTTGTACTGTCCGACCTGGTCTTCTTACTGTTACCAGTTGGGGATCTGGGAGTGAGTAGGCTGTCTCTTATTATCCATTCTGATTTCAACAGGGATCTGGACAACAGATTCAACTTCTTTTTGGCCCTGGGTATTTTTTATTACCATTCCCATGACCTGAGGTTTTTCATGAGAAAAAAGTTCTCTGCCTGGGCAGACTGTGCAGCCTAGCCTCTCTATTTAGTTTAAAGTATGAGTAATTTTTACATATCACACCCAGTTCCATATCCAGGAGACCTGAATTTCATCTTGGGAATCATGGATAGCATCTGATGTGCTGATGCTCAGTAACAAGGTCATCCTTGATACTGTTCATGATTTTGTCCCAGAATCATGAAAGTACAGTACTGCAAGCGGAATTTTTCCCATCAGGGAATCCTGCATGAACTGATGAGCCAAGGCAATTGTATCACCACTGCCTGGCAGTACTGTATAGAAAGTACAGCAAGCTGAATTTCCTATCAGGGAAGCCTGCATGAACTGATGAGTGAAGGTAGTTGTATTACACTGCCTCAGCAGTACCGCAGGCAGCAAGGAATTTTCAGATAGGAAGCCTGCATGAACTGGTTGAGCCAAGGCAATCTTGTCACCACTGCCTGGCAGCATTGAAAGCACAGCAAGCAAAATTTCCTATCAGGGAAGCCTGCGTGAACTGATGAGCCAAGGCAGCCATATCATCAGTGCCTGGCAGTATAGAAAGTACAGCAACAGGAATTTTCTATCAGGGAAGCTTGCATGAACTGATTGAGGCAAGGCAGTTGTATCATCACTTCCTGGCAGTATAGAAAGTACAGCAAGCGGAATTTTCCTGTCAGGGAAGCCTGTATGAACTGATTGAGCCAAGGCAGTCACATCAATACTGCCTGGCAGTAGAGAAGTCCAGGATAAATCACCCCCCCCCCTAGAAGGTACATGCACTTCAGATGGAGTTGGGTGAACCTTGTCAATGTCCCCTCAATACATGATTGCTGCATGGGAAAGGCAAGATTCTCATCTGAAGTATCTCTCATGCAAAGCAGAAGACTATCCCATAGATCTTCCTGATTCCGAAGGGAAATTTCCATGACTATATCTGCTTCATGTCAGTTATCAGTGACCTCTCTCCCAAGGAAAGGCTCATTTTCTCCATCAGAGGAATTGAAATGGAGGTTCCTAGAATCCACTTTTTGGAGCATTGGACCAAATGTGATTCTTGCAAGAGGGTTAAAAGTTGTTCTGCCATAACAAACAATATAGGCAGTCCCCAGGTTATCAGCAGCCTCGGTTATCGGCAATCTGGTTTTATGGCGCTTGTCTAGTGGCAACGATAACTGGGTTTTCGGCGCTGATCTCCAGTTATTGGTGCCAATCCCCACTTATTGGCACTGATAACCAGGGATCGGCGCCATTATTTCCGATTTTTGGTTATCATCACGCTGTCAGAAACTGAACCCCCCAATAACCTGGGACTGCCTGTACAGTACTGGTCTCCTTCTTTGTTACTCCTGTTGAAACCTAGAACTCATAGAGACAGGTTAAAAATAAGCTCTTTCATCATTTAAACTTGCTGCCAGGAGCATGTTGCATATTTCACACTTGTCCAGCAACCAACCAAGTTCTCCTATATTCCTTCAGGGGCTGGCTCATGGTAGGTACTTATGAGCCATTTCCACAGGTGAAAAGTAGACAGCAATTTCATTGTGGAGCAGGTAATGTGTAGGTCGTGCATAATAGCAACCCAGGAAGTGATAAAAGGTACAAGTGTTTAATAAAAACTAGTTTTAACTACCTTTATCACTGCATAGGCAGCATTCATTTCAAATTAACACAGGCCTACATGGCCACTAGTACATGTCCATAGTATGATGCAAGGTAACATGATCATTGAGTCATACATATCCATAAAATAGTAATGTAGTAATGTATTAAAATATTAATTCACAATTACTACAATAACATTGCCTTAAAGTATTTACTCACAAATGCTTCTTAACTCATTTAAGACAAAACTAAATGGATATCCATACTATATATTTATACATATTTCATAACCTTTGATTATATACCCGGTCTATTCCAAGCACCAGGTAAAGGTTATGTAGCCCTATAGGCTATGTTGATCATACCAAAAGTATATAAAATCAGTATCTCTTAAGATTTAAAATGTTCAGCAAAGCTCACCATTATAAAAAAAAAAAAAGTATTTTTTTATTCCCTTAGGAAAAAGACATGCATCACAACAATTTTCTCAACCCTTGCAATTGTTACTACTGGTGGAGTAATACCAGTTGGAGGTAGATCTGCATGAATGTACTTCCTTTACTACTTGAAAAGAGCCCCAATATTAAGGATACCTGGGGAACTGTCTATATCACAAAAACCATTTAGTTTGATTATGAAATACTACAAAGGAAATACTGACCTTTAGTAAACACCAAGGATCATAAGTCAGGCTCAGTTGGGAACTACGATCACGTCTGTTTCGTAAACAAGAAGTTGGGATAACCCGATTTACCCTGTTGGTAACCTCAAACTATCTATCAGTGTTATAAAAGTCATTGAATAATGAGTTTCAATAACAGTATTATTGCCTTAATGCTAATTATCACTTTTTCAAAGAAAAAAAACCATGGCAATTACAGTATAGCTTAGCAGTCTACTGCAACTTCTCGCCTTGCAAGAGGCCTACTGGCTCCCAATTTAAACGGATATAAGCCTACCAGTTAAAATTTTAAGTAACTAAAACTCTTAAGTACTTAGCTTAAGCACTTAGCATGAGTGGTGTTATGAAGATAAAAAATGCATAGTTGAAAACAATTTCCAGACCAAAACCTAGGGATTAGTGAACTCTTGGACAAACCAGAGTGTAATGAGGAAAGTGGTCGACATATACTGTTGTCACATCTGTGCAAGTGGGATGAAGAGAGCCGAGGCAGTCGCTGTAGGACAGGAGATACAGTAGAGCTCTCCTGTCTTGAGTCTTTTATATTCTATCACTGTGCCAACAAGCACAATCCTGGCCAAGACCAACTGTAAGTGAATTCTTTCATATTGGTTGATCTGTCTTATGGAGCCCTGAGGGGATCATGAGAGAGTAACTCCTTTAAGGACGAACAGTGGCTACACTATCAAAATAGCTAAATGGGTGAAGATTCTGTGGGTAAACCTTTATGTTGTCTTGTATATAGAGTTTATTCTCTGTATCAAATTTGTATACTTTTTGCAAAGGTAATGTAAAAAATTGAAAGAAAGCTGTCATAAAGAATGCAGTTTATAGTTGTCCAATTATGTAATAGATATATGTCTAATATGTGTTACACGCAGTCTAAAAAGAATTAAGGAAATTATTGTTGCTACAGTGCAATTATTTGCTTAAAATGTTCCAAGTGGAAGAAAAAACAATTATTTGCTTAAAATGTTCCAAGTGGAAGAAAAAAGATATCTTGTAAAAGTTTGTAGATGCAATCTCTTTAAATTCCCATCAGAGTTATTGAGCACCACTATTAAAAATTCTAATCATGTCTCTTGTGGAATTCCTAGTTCTCTCTATCTCAGAGTTCCTTATACATTACATGCTTTAATATTAAAAACATACATTTTCAAAGGTCTGTGATTACAAATAATTCTCCTCAACTTATTCGTTGATTTTAATAATCCTTTTCCAGGTGTTTTAATCTTGTGTCCTACTTTTGTCTGTTCCTTATTTTTAACACTTATTGAAATATACAGTGCTTAATTTCATAAATGGAGCAATACAAAAATCTTATTTTTATTTAAGATTATTTTCGAGGGTGCTCCTTAAAACTCGTTAAAACCATTCGCTCCTTATTTTATAGAATAGAATGAGTCAAAAGACCAAGGCAACATTTATTAGACATGCTAAATTGGTACTGGAGTTATCATGGTGTCAGTGCAATGCTGTGAAATTTGTTTTTGACAAATTACTGTAGCTTTTATTTTAGTGAAGTAATTAGGGTACATGAGAGATGTCTGATATTCAATTAACAAAATTATTTTCACATAAGTTGGATGAGGGATAGACACAACCACTGTACAGTGCATTTATTATAAAAAATTTTCATATAAAATTATGATTACCCTTCACCACTTATCCTAATTACATATGGAGATTACATTTAAACCAATTACAGGCAGTCCCCCGTTATCAGCGGGGTTTCTGTTCTGACGGTGTGATAATCGAAAATCGCAGATAACTGAAAATCCGATTTTTGGGGCTTATTGACGTCAATTTTCAGTTATCGGCGACTCTTGTTAGGTATGTATTGGCACCGCTAAGCGGAAATTGGTGATTTTTGGCACCGAAAATTGGTGATTTTCGTCGCTAGACAAGCGATGTAAACTGGATCCCTGATAACCAAGCCCGCCAATAACTGGGGACTGCCTGTACATTAACACACTGGGTCAAAACCTTCGATCCTCAAATTTCATCAGTAATAACTCAGCCTAAACTCTTTACACAAGTTAAATAAAAAAAAACTTAAATATCTTAAAAGCCCTACCTTGAAGTAAAGATCCTAGCTTTACAATCCAATTTGTCTTATCCCATGGAAGGAGTTCAGCAGTCATCTCAAATCTCTGTATATAAGCAGTAATATCCTCACCATCTTATAGGGTAATGGGCTAGTTTGATCCAAGGTCACTGCTGCTGGTCCTGACTGCGGATTACATCGAATTTGTGCTAATGCCAGCTCGTGATCTCTCTCTCTCTCTCTCTCATCTCTATAAACTTTAAGAGTTGTTTCCCATGTAATCCAACACCTTTACCTTTCTCTTTCCAAAAACTGTAGGACTCCATTGCAAACTAGAACTAGTTTCCATTTGAGTATTACTTACAATGTAAATATACCTGCCCGTAAACTATGTACTGGCAGTCCCCAGTTATCGGCAATCTGGTTTTATGGCGCTTGTCTAGTGACGACGATAACTGGATCTTCGACACCGATATCCAGTTATCGGCGCTGATAACCTGATATCAGCACAGATAACCTGATATCAGCACAGATAACCAGGGATCGGCGCTATTATTGCCAATTTTTGGTTATCAGCAATTTTTGGTTATAGTCACGCTGTCGGGAACGGAACCCCCGCCGATAACCGGGGACTGCCTGTACTAATAAACTGCAATCTGCAACATTTAGTCTTCTTCAGGACCTTGCCCCACAGTATCCTAACTAACCTATTGACTTTGCACATATATACAGTCATACCTCGAACTTACATGAGGTTAGGTTTCAGAACCCCTCACGCAAGGCAAATTTTCGCGTAAGTTTGGCATGGTCTCTAAAAATGCTAATAAATGCTTATTTCCAAAGTTTAAACACTAAACATGACCCTACTCATGCTCCCAAATTATTAAGCTAACTTTTAAATGAAATTAAAGTTACTGTAATTTCATGTAAAAGTTAGCTTAATTCATTACCCTTAAAAAAGAAATAAATGATTGACATAAAAATAGATAGTTAGAAGAGAATATCTGTCTTCCCTTCCGACCGATCTATTTTAAAGTCTTCTCAACCTCTTTTTAATAACTTCTATTTCTACGCCTTTCTCTTTGTTCTGAAATGCTTTTTCATGAACAGTGTTTTTTATTTGGACTAATACAACTCTTAGTTATTATGTCTCTCTGTTTTAGAATGTGTTTGCCACACTAGCGCACTTACACTTCGTAGATGGTATGGGTAAAATTAGATCAATTTAAACTATCTACTGTACAGGTAAAGACATACAGAGAGATAATAAGTTGTAAAAATGTGTGAGCACTAACTATGAACAAGAGAGAGAGAGAGATAAGGGTTGTCCTTACTTAAGAGAATAAAATTATTTATCAGTTATTACAAAGACAGAGAGAATAACACATGAGAGAGAGAGAGATATTGTCCTTACTTGAAATATCAAGTTAAATTATTTATGAATTAGTACGGAGACAGAGAGAATAACATGAGAGAGAGAGAGATAGGGAAATTATTCTTACGTTAGCTATCAAAAGATGGAAATTCAATATGAAACTAACTTTTAAATGAAATTAGAGTTATTGTAATTTCATTTAAAAGGTAGCTTAATACATTATCCTTAAAAAAGGAAATAAATGGTTGACGTAAAAATATAGGACAGTGCGAAGTTTAGTGTACTATTTCTCTCTCTCCCCCTCCCATTCCACCGATCTATTTTTAGAAGTCTTCTCAACCTCATTTTTACAAACTTCTTTATTCTGTCTCTTTCTTTTTGTTCTGAAATGTCCTATATCTCTCTGTTTTAGAACGGCGCCCTTACAGTTTGTAGATGGTACAGGTAAAATTAGATCAATTTAAAATCATCTACTGTACAGGAAAAGACATACAGAAAAACAGTAATATGTAGGTTGGCTAACTAATAACAAGAGAGAGAGAGAGAGCTTAGAGAGTTAACAGGTTCTACTTAAGAGAGTGAAATTTTTGAATTATTACCCACTGGCACATATATATGGTAGTAGTGGTAGGTAAGAGAGAGAGAGAGAGAGAGAGACATACCACAGACAGAGAGAGAGAGAGAGAGAGGAGAGAGAGAGAGAGAGAGAGAGAGAGAGAGAGAGAGAGAGAGAGATATCTCTTTGACCAGCTAATCAGCAACACACCCCTTTCGTGTCATGTTCAAGTGACATGTCTAACAGCTTTGCATTTGAGCTGCTTCTCAAAAGATAGGGAAAGAATTTGTTTGTTTAAAATACGTATCATACGAATTTTGTAATTACACTTTTATTATTATTATTATTATTATCATTATTATTATTATTATTATTTGAAAATTAGTACATATTATTAGGTAAAAAATTTATTTCTCATACAAAACAAATAAACATATACATGTACCATAAAAATTCTCTCATCTCAGTAAAGTAGAAAGAGAGAGAGAGAGAAATTATTACTTTTATTAATTAATGTTATTTAGTTTACACATAAAAGCTTGCAAACTTATAAATAACAGAAAAAATTAAACAAACACTTTTGCAGGGTTTCTCAGCATTTGCAAATGTTCGCATCTGTGTGAAAAACTCATGTATGACAATTACATTCCAATGAGAAGTTTGTGTGTGTGAATTCGCGCAACTCAAATCGTGCAAGTTCGGGGTATTACTGTACACAGAGTTCCTCTAAAGCATACTCTCAGTGCCAAATGAAATATTTCCTTGACACTGATCGCCTCATTAAACTTACCTTTTGTTAACTGAATATGTAACGAGATCCTGGCAAGGTCACCACAATATGTCAGGGATATTCAATTAACAAAATTATTTTCACGTAAGTTGGATGAGAGGTAGACAGAACCACTGTACAATACATTACAAATTTCCGTATTTCGGGGTTGTCCACGGTGAGTTACGTCGTGTATACTGACGTTTTCATATGCTATTTTACTTCCTTTAGAGGAATTTAGCAACATTTTGTCGGTCACCACAATTGAAAACATGATCTTCGAAGACATTAATTACTTGTAATGCTCTAACTGGGTAGGTCCACCTGGCTCGCCGCAAGTTTCCCCCCAACCTCCATAGCAATATGCAAAATTGCAACCGTAGCAAACTCCCTGCAACACCCACCAACGTGACTCTTAGAGGTGCTTTACTGGTTACAATTTTGCCAGGTTAAAGGCGGAGGGAGGTGGGGGGGCTTGCCGGAATGCCGCTTAGACTTACCCCGCTAGGTACTTAAGTCGTAGTCTTCAAAGTTCAATTACGGTACATTTACAGTCCGCCGACAAAATATGACTTTAAATTCTTTTTAAAGCAAGTAAAATAACATAGAAAAACGCCAATTGCCACAGTCTAGCTCACCGCGGACAGCCGGCTTAGAATTACC
Source organism: Macrobrachium rosenbergii (assembly GCF_040412425.1). Classification (NCBI taxonomy): domain Eukaryota; kingdom Metazoa; phylum Arthropoda; class Malacostraca; order Decapoda; family Palaemonidae; genus Macrobrachium; species Macrobrachium rosenbergii. Next base: position 14,210,776 of record NC_089791.1, read on the forward strand.
AAATTTCCACATAAAATTATGATTACCCTTCACCACTTATCCTAATTACGTATGGAAATTACATTTAAACCAAATATATTAACACCCTGGGCCACAACCTTCGATCCTCAGAATTCATTAGTAGTAACTCGGCTCAACCTAACCTCTTTACACAAGTTAAAATACACTGGACCTCCGCCTATCCACAGTTCCAGATTCGCGGCTTCAGCTGTTTGCGGAAAATTCACCTATCTGCGGTATTTTTCATAGAGAAATATTCACTAATTACTGCATTTTCGTATTTTTGTGACTAAATGTACTTTTTTGTGATAAAACTATTAAAATACTCAGGTATAAGCATTTTTAGTGGGAATTTTTGGTGTTTGAACCGTCAAAATAGGCAGTTATAAGCATTTTTAGAGGGCTGTCAAATATCCACAGATTTTAGCCATTTGTGGGGGGTTGTGGTATGCATGCCTCTGAATACCAGGGGTCAACTGTAACAAAAAAACCTTGACAGCTGGATGGTAACTGGTTAGCATGTTGTGTCAATAAATACAGCAGTAGGCCAGTGGCATATCCTTAACAGCGAAATATTTCCTAATTTAGGCACCTCTGGCTATTTACAGCTTGCGGTGTCCCTACTGCAGCACACAAGCCACTATGCTGGGCATTACACATTGGGGTAGCTGCCAAAAAGGAAATATCACACTTACAATTTGAAATGACACTTTACATTTAAATTTGAAAAGAAACATTACACTTACAATTTAATTTTCATAACATATGTAATGAAAATGCCACCAGTTTTGAGATTACACCTTAATATTAATAAAACTCCTTTTACTTACTGCATAAAGTAGGCCATTGGGTTAGTCAACCAGAACACACAATTACCAAAACACAATTCTCTTAATAAGGTTCCCTTAACAAGGATCTCTTAGTCCACAAACAGGAGAAGGAACCGACTACTTAGCCCCTAATGCCATCTATTGTCTAGAGTATAAAAATCTTTCCCTTAAAAGAGATACTGAACTTCAGTACTGGGAGAGAGAAACTCCTTGTTTAGTTACTGATGGCAGGTTCCTTATGTTACTTCAAAATGTTCTTATAAGAAAATGAATTGGCTACCTGCCCCATTTATTTGATTGTTTGTTGATTGGTAATATACAGCACTGTGCAAGTCATAATCTGGAAAATGCTTTCAGGTGGCCCTTTTAGATTAGGTTTAATCATATTAAAAGTCTAAAAGTTCCCATCTCCAAATGACAGTACATTTCTCCAACTTTCTCCTTTGAGGGTTTTGGTTAAAAACAAAGCTCAACTATCAGCCTAACATCCTTCTGGATTCCACTACATCTCAGCATTGCACATAGCTAACAACTGAGTAACAACCATCCACCATACAATGAAGCATTCCTACCTTAGGCATAGGTCAGATAGTTACGGGCAGTTTTATATATGGAATTACTGTACTTAGTACTGTAAAAGTAGGAAATAGGAAGGCCACCAGTATTTGCAGTTACATGACATAAACTAAGTAAACTAGCAACTTTAGTACTTACAGCATATTATAAGACTGAAAAGTTAATGAGCTGTTGAATAGTTATGAAATGAAGTACAGTATACATTTAACCAGTTATGTATAAGTAGATAGATGTGACTAAGTATAAGCATGCTATTCAAAAACATCATAAAGAAAAAGATATCCAATTTCTTAGGTATACTGGACATTTCAAAATATTGAATAAAATACTACCACAGGTAATTTATCATCGTTTTGGAAATGTAATAAATGGTGTTTCAATACAAACAATTTGGATGAAGCATATTATATAATGGTACTTTTCCCCCAAACCTAACCTCTTCCTTCTACATGAGTAGCCTACAGGTTGAAAGAGGGGGGAAGGTAGTGCAGCTAGAAAGACGAATATCTCTCAGAATGGTAACTTGATATTACTGTACACAAAATGAAACAGAATATTAGACCCCCAACTAGAAGACTTAGTAGGGTAATTATGTACTACCAATAAATAGCAGAGGTGAACACAGCTCTTTTGGACTAAAATAGGAAAAAATGGGGGGAAACTAATTAAAGCTCAAGGTGGAGATGTTTAGATGTGTGATGAGATGGGATAGGGAATAATTAGTATTCAGTATAGTAGATTTGGAAGCTGAAGGATATATATCAGTAAGAATGTCCAAAAAGTCTTAGAAAATGTACAGAAATGAAGATGAAGCCTTGACAGGAATTCAGGCAGAGAGTTCACGAGACGGGATAAGAGTAGCGAGAGTTAATTGAAGGTTTAACACAGTAAGGAAAAACTGGCACACCCACACATACTGATAGTTATGCAATGAAAACACTAATTCTTTAGTAGGAGAAATTCAGGTACGACTTTCTCTGAATTGCATATCGTGGCAAAGCACATTTGGAATATACTTTACCCAATGCACATTTAAAACTATGGTAATTCTATTGATGCATACGCTTTATAAAATGTTAAGCCTTCCTTCAGAACTCATCTTGAACCATACTGTCATGTATTGGCTATCGACTCATGTTAAACTGGAAATTTTTTAGATAATAATCATTTAATTTTCAATAGGAGCTTATAATTTTGTATTTTCTGTGGTGAAGTGTAAGTACAGTAAAGTACTCAGAATTACTGTACTTTGTATTTCAGCTACCTCCCAAGTCACATTTATGCAAGATATACAACCTGTAAGCTACTCTTTTTAGGGTACAGTTGTTCTGCTTGTTGAAGACTGTTTAGTCACAGGATATGGAACCTTCCTCAAAAGGAAAGGGAACAGTTGTGTATGTTTGATAGGCAGAAGGTTCAGATTATATTTCTAATACTAGTTGTCTTGCATTATGTTGTTGTTGAGGGGGGTAGTTCCTATCATAAACTAATAGTAATAGTGTAAATATGGTTATCATGATAAAGGTCTCGGTGTGATGGTTGTTGTTTTGCAAGAATCACTAGGTTAGATACACACCAATATTAGTAATACAGTACTTGGTTGATCCATTCATTCACCCATGATTATGAAAAACAATCATTGCCATTGCCATAAATTTGTGTGAGGTAAGGCTAAGCACCAAAATACACTAGTCAGGGAAGGAGATTATCTAATTCTGTAACTCTTCACCATCTTAAAAGGTAATAAAACATATTCTAGCATTGGTTGAAAATCAAGAGAAACTCATTACAGGTATTATGTGTAAGCATACACAGTGTATATGTATTGTAAAGCACAGTGCAAATTTTACAAGTTTGCATGTTTAGTTTAAAGAATACAGTATGGTATTTGGAGAGAAATATAGGACACAAAATGAATTTTAAATATGAACAGAATTGATAAACTAATATTAAATATGACTTCATACACAGATTCATAAAACTGCAGTGTTTCTTAGTACTGTAATTGTATAATATTTAAAATGTCAGCTTTGGGTGACAGCATAACTTAAAGCCAATAGTATATCCCATTAACTTTAATTTGTACAATCCTGTAGGGTAGATAATACTCTAGTGTACCATAGTGATAACACTTGAAGGTGTAGGTGGAATGAATTTTGTACAAGTTTGTATGATTATTTAATGTATTGTAATACTGCTACTGTGCTTTATTTAACAATAAAATATAGTTTTTAAAAGACTTTTATTTTCTTAGAGAACTGAGGTAATAAAACGTTTACAGTATTTCTCGTGTGATTGGATAAAAAAAAAAATGTACTTGGACAAGTAGTGCTGATGGGTGCTTGAAAAATCTCTGACTCGGGTAACAGCCAAGTTTTATTCTTGTTTTATGCATACACTGTTGACAAGTTATAGTACATATTTGGGGAATTTAGACTGTTTTCAATACTTTACACTATACATGAAAGTTACAAAAATGGATTTCTCTCATCACTTACTGTTTGAAATTAAGCTTATTTCGGAAAAGAAAGGTAAAAAAATTATTCTCATGTCAATTATTAAACATGAGGTGTTTTACTCAAAATTGAACTTGTTAATTGACTTATATTGAAAGTGTAGTACTGTTTTGATGCTTCAAAATTTGTTTTAATTTTCCTTGTTTATATTTTTTCAATCACTATTTTTTTTATGGTACATGCTCCACTTAATGTGCATTAAGGCAGCCTATGTAAAGTTCTACAGTAATTGATGGAAAATCAAGTAATCTATTTGAGGTTAGTTGCTGCATACGCTTTAATCACCTTTGTGTGTTTTTTCTTTTATTTTGCCATGAATTTCATGCAAAGTTGCAGCTGAAACAAATGCAAGTATTGATTGGATAGAAAATAAAAAGTTACTGGGTCTCGGGTATTCTGACAACACTGGTTGAGAGGTTTAGGCATTTTTGGAGATAGTCTCAAAAGAGGGATTCTTGAAATAAAATATGAGGAGAGGATGAGATAAGGATAAGTATAGTTGGATTGTTCAAATCAGAGTGGAGTATAGTTATGATTAACTGTCGGTACATATAAATGTATGGACATAAGTTGTAGTACAGCACAGTTATGACATGTAGGAAGCTAGAAGCATTTCAGAGTTTTGACAAGGAGATTATGAATTTCTTGAGGAAGATATTAGGAATAAATTGGCAGGATGAGTCGGTACAGATAAATGTATGGACATAAGTTGTAGTACAGCACAGTTATGACATGTAGGAAGCTAGAAGCATTTCAGAGTTTTGACAAGAAGATTACGAATTTCTTGAGGAAGATATTAGGAATAAATTGGCAGGATGATATTAGGAATAAATTGGCAGGATGAAGTAACCAATGAGAGGATAAGAGAAGTAAATAGAAGGAACTCATTCATTAGTTTGTGTGTGTTCTAAATGGAAGTGGATGGGGCATATATTTACAGAAGAGAAGGAAATACCAGGGTAGACTACTGAGGGAAGGCAAGGGGGGAGGTACACCAAGGGGGAACAAGGTTAAAAGAAATGAAGGAAGTAGGACACGTATGTTGGGGTCAGCCAAGGAAAGTAACACAGGATAGAATTCATAAAAGCTCTGTGCAGCTTTAGGTTCTGCAGGAATTTGATGATTTATTGAATGATTTTGAAAAGGTTCATTTATAGGATAATACTGTAAAAATTATGTTGAAAAATATGGTTGCTTGTCTTAATGACTTTTTTGTTTTTATACTAAATGTACTTTTCAAGTCCTCATTGGAGGAAGTGGTAAAGCAGGACTTGTTAGGCACTTGAATACTGAAATTGATGTGAACACAGAGAAGCTCAGGGATGGTGCTATTGGAGATTGAGTGATATAAGTACAGTAGTTGAGAAGTTTAGGTGAATGTCTCAAAAGATGGTGGCTTCTAAACTTGAAGAGAGATTGGGGTCAGGCAGATTGGATGCTCAGACCAGTTGGGACTACCTGTATAGTATGATTGTATAATGAACTGGTTGTATACACTAATGTTTATGGTTAAACCAATATTAATTTATGGATGTAAGTTATGGTACAGCTCATTTGTACTGACAGGAAGTTGGTAGAGTTTCAAAGTGTTGAGAAGGATGAAATAAAGAGGCGACTGACGAGCTTGTTTGCATACCTGGCGTCTGGTGAGAATGAATAGTATAGTATATAACCAGCCCGGGGATGAGAGAAATGATTGGAGTAAAACACTTGATGTATATGTAAAATGTCCAGATGGAAGTGGACGGGGCATAATTATAAGAGAGAAGGAAAACTGGTGCAGGAAGTACTAGGGTGGACTCTGAGTGTAGGGACAAGAAGAATAGAACAGAGATGGTTGGCAATAATGAAGAAACTGAGATAGGAGTGTTGAGATGTCCTGAAGGAGCTGGCACTCGAGAGACATTTTTGGCAAGAATTCTAAGCCTGATCCCTAGTAGAACTACAGGAATTGACAATGGCTGCAATTAAAAAGTATGTTTCAAAGGAAAATACTGTGGTAACAGATCTATGTGAGCTGCTATGGTAATGCATGTAGGGCAAAATGATCATAAACCTGATGGTCAAAGTTTGTCAACGACATGACAGTACAACTGCATGAGTGGGCAATCTCTCATTTGGTAGTTCTTTCAGCCAGACACATCCCAGTCAAGAAGAACGTAGTAACGGACAAGCTGAGTCGATGAGGTCAGATTCTGGGAACAGAGTGGTCACTACATCAAAAGGTGGCAGAAAGGCTTTTTCTTCTGTGGGAAAGGCCATCAGTAGACCTGTTCATGATGAGACGCAACAGAAAACTAGAGGTTTTTTGTTCGGTTGTTCCAGATCCCTGGGCAGTGGCGGAGGATGCCTTTAACATCCCTGGGACAATCTGGACACTTACACCTTCCCTCCCTTTTGCCTCATCTGTCAGGCCATCAACAAAGCGATGATTTCCTAGAACCACAGAATGACCCTTGTAGCTTCCTTGTGGCCACACGCAGAATGGTACCCCCTATCTTCCAGCCTAACTGACAGAAGCATTGAGAAATTCCTCCTTGGCACAACCTTCTGTGTCAGCTACACATTGAGAAATTTCACAAGTCGGTAGGGTCCCTATCTCTTCACAGCTGGAGACTATCCAGTATTTCTTGCCAATGAGAGGCTTTTCTTGCAGAGCAGCAACTGAGATGCTAGGCTACCCCAGGAAGTCTTCTACAGCCATGTATATCAGGGAAAGTGGGCCATCTACTGTGTTTGGTGTTGTCAGAACTACTATTCAGCAAGTAGTAGACTTCATTTTCCTTTGTGAGAGAAACTTCTTTCAATATCTGCAATTAAGGTTTAAGGGCTGCCCCAGGCTTAGTTCTACGTCTCAAAGACGTGGATTTATCCTCTTCATGGGAGATTTCTATGCTTCTCAAGAGTTTCAAGCAGTCCTGCTCTCGGAGAGACCTTAAACCTCCAAATTGGGACATAACATTGGTGGGACCTAACATTGGTGCTGAGCAGTCTGACATGCAGTCCATATGAACTTGTAAGAGCTTCTTCAGAAAGGAATTTAACTGAAAAACCCAAAATCCCTCGGTTCATGAATACAGATTCAAGACATTCTCCATCCTCTCTCAAACGGATTGTGTTGGTAATGACCCCAATGAATTACTGTACTTTTATGTCCCGTAGGGCACTGCATAACTACCTGAAAAGGGCTTGACACCTCAGACCGGGTTGTCAAAGACTTTTTGTTAGTACAGGCCGGATCAAAAAAGAAGCGGCCAAGAATACTATCTCCTTTTGGCTTTGAGAAGTAATGAGATGAGCCTATTCTTCTCCTTCAAGTCCAAAAGCCAATCTGGTGTGTGCAAGAGCACATAATGTCAGGGGACTAGGACCTTTCATGGCATTCAAAAAGAACCTGTTGGTTTAAAGGATAATGAAGGCTGGTACTTGGCTATGCCAAACCACCTTCACATCCTCCTATCTGCGGGACATTGCCCACAGATCCTTGGACACTTTTTCCTTGGGTCTGGTGGTGGCTGCTCAACAAGTTGTATAGGTCATCCAGTGCCCCTAGCAGGATAGTTTGTATCTAACCTAAGATGATTGGTTTTGAAAGTGAGAATGAATGGTCTACTCCCTCTCTCTTTTTAATTCCTTCTGTACTGGCAGGCAGTGGAGAGAATTTAACCATCATGCGCTGGAACTGGTCAGATACAGGCGAGTGTTGACCCCTTTCCATTAGTTTTACTGATTGTTCATACACAATATGAACTACCTTGTAAGCAAGTCCCTCCTCTCTTTTACAGGGGGAGAGAGGAAATAACTACAACAAGGCTGGTGGCTTTCTAGTGGTGTTGTCTCTGAAAGTTTAGTTCTTTCTCTCTCTTGAGGCACAGTGTAACAGTTCTATTTTGTCTCCTTACCCAGATGTCTGACTGGCAAGTAACCCGTACTTGACAGCTCAGAGGCTTACGACTCCTTCCTATACCCATTCTTGGCCAGAAAGTTAAACCAGGTTAGTTGAACCTCCAATTGGTTCTGAGGCTTTCTCTATCCTCCCCCCAAGAGTAAGTCTACCTTATGTTAAGACCAAAGGTTTGTTCTTTGTATGAACAAATGATGAAAAATTTTAAATAAATTTGTATTACAGTATTCATAACTAACAAACCTCTAGTCTTAACACATACTGCCCACCTCAAGCCAGCCCCTCATATTTTGCCTGGGCTAGAGAAAACTGATGCTATCTAATGGAGATGGGTCGAAGGAGGCCAGCTCCACCTCCTACCCACCCCCATCTTGCCCATGGGTCATAGGAGGTTGACTCCTCCTCCTACCTACCACCATCTTGCCTATCTCCCAATACCACCAATTTCCTTGTAACTTATTTTTAACTGGACTCCAGCTGGAGCTAGAGAACTTTTCCCCTATGTTTAGACTGCAGGTTTGTTAGTTATAAAAAATACAAATTTATCTAAAATTTGTCAATTTGTATCTATCACTCTATTTTCTATGTCCATTTTGGTTTCATACAAAATGTACTTTTTATTCCAATATATTTTAATGGATTCCTTATTTAAGTTCCTCAAGAGAAAGGTCCCATATCTGTTCTCACTGGATAGTGCCAAAAGAATCAGAGAATTCCAAGCCTCTTAGAAAGGCCTTTTCTTCAGACTAAAAGAAATAGCATGTCTTCTTTGCACTAGGATTTAATGGCAGTGATGTTGGGGAAAAGAACTTTCCTAGCCCCATCTCAATCTTTCTTTTGTCACAGTGCAATAGTACTGGGCTTAGTAGAGTTGTATTTACCTTGCTCAGTAGGTACAGCCAAAAACAGCTCTCTTCAGAAAACAGTTTGTCACAGAAATGTTCCTGGTAGTCATGAAGGCCTTGTTAATTTCATCAAAGGTTGGCCAGGCTTAATTTACTCCAGAGAAATGTCTCACTGCCAGAGCCAAAAAGTCAAGAAAGGCCTTTCCCTCCTCAAACGTAGATATTGCGGGAAAGAACTTTTGTAGCCTTATCTTAATTTTTCTTCTGTCACAGTCAATACTGTCCATTACGGGTGTAGTTTACCTTGTTTCAGTAGATACAGCCAGAAATGGCTCTTTTCTATGATATCAGGGCAACAGTTGCCACAGAAATTTACATGACAGTCATGGATGCTTCATGGGTTTCATTAAAGGTCAGTCAAGCTCAAGTTGTTTTGTATGGTACTACTTACTGTGGGTCTATTTCTTTTAATCTCGGACGGAGAAGTCAAGATTTTGATTCAGCCCAACACTCTCTTGGTAGCCAGTTTTGAAATGGCACCTCTCAGTGCACAATTTTTTTTCCATTATTAATTGTAATATATTTTCTGGAATGGACACTTTATAAGAGAACATTGTCCTAAAAAAAAGGGGGTGGTGAATTTGTGGTCTTTTTTTTTTTTTTTTTTCTTGATACATAGTTGCTTTTATTACCCAACTAGAATAGTGATCCAAGACCAAGCTTCAGTACAAATGACAGGTAGAGAGAGATGATTTATTCCTTTGCATGTAAATTATGGTTTATGTCATATGTTTTGACCCCCAGAAGGTTTTTCTGGGTCCAGGTACTTTCCGTTTGGAGTGAATGATTGACTCATTAAGCCAAATGTTAACCGTTTCATGATTCACAATCCCATATATTTCCAAATCTATTGTTATTCATGAAAAAATTCTCATATACTCAAGATGGCAATGTTTGCCCTATGTATATGATTGGGTTTTATTTCATTATGGCCAATCATTAAGAAAAGTATGGTTTACCAAACTGAGTTTTTTATGTGAAAATCAAGGTTGAGTTCTAAGTGCTTATCCACCCACACCATCAACATTTATTTTAAACCCAAGTTAGGTCAGTTATTCCATATAGAAGGTAAAAAAAAAAATTCTGCAAGAGTTGATTCAGAAAATGTAATAATTAAAAAAAAAAATAAAAATATTAAAAAAAGTAAAATTCTCATTACATACAACAGCAGTCTATGTCGAATTCATGCGAAATTGTCAGTTATCACCCCTGTCTCCCCCTTTTGAGAGGCATGTTCAAGATACATGCATTCACAGCTCTTCAAACAATATAGTCATAGCTACACTTACTCTCAGAAAAATCACTTTGTAATTGTTGGTTGTAAATACAGTACAGTATTCAGAATCAACTTCAAGACTTACACAGCACCTCAAGTCTTTCAGTCTTAAGAAATGGACCAGCATGATACTGAAAGAAATATGAGGAATACAGAATATTTTCACTGATTGTTTGACACAGACTGACATCACACTCAAAGTTACATAAAATTAATGCAATGATTAAGCATCTAGCAACAAAACACTGATGGCTCTCCTAAGCACAAATTTTTATAAGATCAGTATTTATAAGACAAAATTAACTATTCTCACCTATCAGTATGAATTGAACCTTTCAGGCCATTCCTGTGAGAGTTAGAAAATTTAGTTCAGTTGTCTGATTTAACTATTTTCTATGATAAATTTATAACAGATATTAAATATATTCTATTAAAATAAGCACCCTGAAGGCATGTTGAAAGGTAATTTTATTTTAAAGTAAACTTTCAAAGGTCATAAGCATGTTTCATCTTTTTGTCATGCTTTTTCTTACTTTTGATTTCACTTGTTTTTTATGCTTTCACCGCCAATGAAAATGAAGCACAATATCCTGGATGGTCCAGCAATTTGTCATATACTTCCGGCAGTTAGATCAGAGATCTAATTTATATATTAGGTGTTTTTGTAGGTATGAGAAAGAAAAAGTTAAATGGTGGCATTTGTAAGAGAGTATCAAAGTGGCCATTTGGGAACTTATTGTCTCACTAGCATACTACAGTGTTATATTGTGTTAGTTTACAGTCTGTGGTTGTTTTGCAATGTTATGTTGTTCATGTGCGGAACAAACCTGGGCCTTAACTCATGGATGATTATGATGAAAATTGGATGTGTAATTAAGCTAGAAACATTTTTTTGTTAGTAAATGAATATTTACACAATGTGTGAATACCTGTATCTCCTAACTCCTATGTCATTACAGTTTGTATTTTTATTTTTATTTAACCTAAAGTGGTTTTTATATTTAAATTAATGTTTTCTAATTATACAGTACCATCTTCACATATGTTTTGGGGTCATACACGTGTATAACATTCTGTATACAAATATAAATAATGTTAGTAACTTTACTACCAAATACTAATAAGATAAGAGTAGACTGTATAATACTTTTAAGGATACAGAGACTGGAAAAGTTCGTGTAATAGATACATTTTCTTGGTTTCTTTACAGATGGGGCTGGGAATGTCTTCGGTAAGTGACTTTTCTTGTCTTAGTTATCAGGGAGGTAAAGTCTGGTTTTCTGAAGACAGTTGTTAACTCCAGTTCTTTCTGCACTTAAAAAATTTTCTTTTTGCACCAAGAAAAGTAAACTTTCATTATAAGAGTATTTCAGATACATTACCTTAAGATGTTTTCATTTGAAGTATGAAGTTCAATCTTAAAACTACATGAAGTAATGTCTCTGGACATTATACAAAAAAGATCAAGTGTTTATTTGTAACTCTTTGATACAGCATTTCCATGTAACTCATTCACATAATCATGTGTCAACATTTACAGTTCAGAGTACTGTTGTACTGATATATCACAGGTTTATGATACATAAATATTAAACTTATGTAGTAGCATTTCATGTGCAGTGCTCTTAGCCTTTAAAAAATAATTTCCAGTCTCTGTAGTTTACTAACATTGCTATTATCAAAATCTTTCATATTGTACAGTATTGTATTACCAAATCTTCAGAACCTGGAGAACATTATCAGGTTTAAATTGTATTTAATGGCCTTGGCATCAGTTTTATCTCATACAATATTTTATTTTGAGATTCATGGTGACTTTTTTTTTTTAAATAAAAGCCTTGTTTCTTTTAATTTTTCTTACTCTTAAGGATATAATTTTTCTAAGCGATAGGCCATGACTTAGTTGTGATATTTTTTGTTTACAGCCAAGATGACATTCCCTGGTCTTGAATACAAACGTAAAAGAACAGCTTTCACTCCCCACATGATTTTGGAATTAGAGAAAGAATTTTTGATAAACCAGTATCTGAATGTTGGTCGTAAGAGAGACATTGCCTGTAGACTTAGGCTTCCCGAACAACAAATCAAAATATGGTTTCAAAACAGACGACAGAAGTGGAAGAAAACCCAGGAACAAAGGAAGGGAGGTGGAGGTGTCAGCCACAGCCCTGATGCTACTTCAGCTCAAAATCCACATCTCCAAATGCATCAGCGATTTTCACTTCCTCATATGCATTCTTCCCCTACTCAGCTGCATAACCAAGCACATAGTCAATCGCAGCAGCAACCCCAACAGAAACATTATAATCAACAAGATCAGAGTAAACAGCCATCATTACAACAGCATTCACCACACTCCGAGTCACAGAATTTAAAAGAACAGTCCCATTCTTCAAATCAGCCAGAGCAGCAGTCATCACCTTTATCCCCACTCCAGCAGAATCAGTCTTGGGCTGGCCATTCTGCATCTTATTCTCACATGGGAAGCAGAATGCTACCACCTGGCTTGGTACCTATCTCACCTCCATACTTACATGGAACAAATGAAAACAGGACAAATTCTCAGAGTCCTTCTTGGAAGAGTAACACTGAAGGTCATAATGAATCCAATCAAAGGGCTCCAGCTCATTCTTCAAGTTTTGATTCCTTAATGTAAATTTGATTGAAGTCTGACCACCAAGGACTTGTTGCACATGAAACTGTTTTTCTTATATTTAAATTGTAAGGATTTGGAATTCTGTACTGTACCATTCAACTTACCATAATTTAGGACTCCCTTCTTTTCAAATAATTTAAACAATGCATTGTTTAAATTCACGCATTTGAAAACTGGATAATTGATGCTGTTAAAAATCAACCTACTGTATTTTAATTCCAAATAATTAGGTTTCTTTCAACATTGTCAAGGATTGCCCCATTAATGAAGTGCAGTTGTTGATGTACTGTAGTCTGAAGTTAAATACTAAATAAACCACAAAAAAGTTTTAAGAAAGGAGTGATATTAGTTTTGTGTGAAGGTTGGTGTTAAATATACAGAGACAAATGAAACTAGCTTAAGGATTAAAGTTATTTACACACTACATTATATCCTAAGGTAATTATATGCTCGAAACCTCGCAGGCTGCCAGAGGCCACTTACTACTAATCTAAAAAGCTTATTTTTTGCAGAAGTTATTCTGGTATTATGTACAGCATTAAAATATACGAAGATCAGAAGACCAAATTGTCTTTCAATTTCAATATGAAATGTGATGGGTAAAAAAAAAGTTGCACATGTTTTGATACCAATAAATTGTATGGTTTCCATTTTTAACAATAAAAATAGTGCTTTAAGTTTATTAAACCATTTTTCCTAGTCACACCTAATCACTGGTTTACCTACAAATTATATGACAGCAATATTTTAGCATTAGAAACTGATTTACAAAACTTGCCAATAATATAATGCAGTTGCCATTAACATTACTGTCTGTTTGTTAACAGCCCCATATTTACTCATAGTAACTTTCATTGTATCTTAGTGCCATTGATAATCTACCAATAAGTAAAATCCATTTGCTTTTTATTTGATTTTAGTGTGCAGTGATCATGTTCTGTATATTTTCTTACCTTTACTTTACTGTTAATGCATTTGTAATAAGTGTCCCTACATTACTTAACAGCTTCTAGTTCTCAGTGTTTTAATCAAGAATTTATAGAGTTCCTTAAATAAAAGTCATTATAAAAGTACACACATTTAATCAATTTTATTACAAGTTTTTATAGAATTTAAGGATTTTGCAGTTTCCATCGTAAAGTTATATATATTTTATGCAGTTTCAGTATTTTTAAGTGACTGCAAATGCATTTGCTTAAGCTTTATTTTTATACACCCTACCTCTGTGTGCAATATTAGCATTAATGTTTACACAAACTTCCCCATAGCCTCAAAACAACCTAATATAGGGGCAATATTACATTATCATACATCTGTACCAAAGCACTTTTGCTAGTGGCAGCTGTGTTCACATGTATCAAATATATTGGGAAAATTTCACATCTCCAAAACTGTATTGCTGTTGGAAGGAAAAAGTTGCCACACACTAGTTATTGAGAAGTTTTTGTGTCTACCACTTGGATGTTTCCTAACACTGAGAGTGAACCTTCCTGTTCTGAAGACATTAAAATTACACACTACTGCAGTGGTTCTTAAACTTTTTTGCCTTGTGCCCCCTCTGCATTATGTATAGATCCCACGCCCCCCTACCCCTGAAATTTTTGCCAACTATAAACAACATGTCTATTTGTATACTATCATACTTCATTGCTTATATGAGTACAGGCAGTCCCCGGTTATCGGTGGGGTTTCTGTTCCGGTGGCGTGATGATAAGCAAAAATCGCTGACAACCGAAAATCTGTGATTTTCAGTGTTTATCAGCGCCTCATTTAGGTATGTATCAGCGCCAATGCGTGATTGTCGCCGCTGGTTAGTGGAAATCGGTGCATATCGGCACCAAAAATTGCCAATTTTCGTCGCTAGACAAGCTCTGAAAAACCGGATCACCAATAACTTAGCCCACAGATAACTCGGGACTGCCTGTATGTGGATGAATGATAAATTTTTGTTTCTTTGCTGTTAAATTTTTTATAAGTATGCACTGTACAGTCAGTCCCCGGTTATTGGCGGGCTCAGTTATCAGCAATCCTGTTTTACGACACCTCTCTAGCATAAAAAATCAGTGATTTTCGCCACCGATATGCACCAATTTCCGCTTATCGGCCCTATAATCGGGTATTGGCGCCGATACATACCTAACAATGGCGCCAATCTCCAGTTATCGGCGCCAATAAGCGTCGAAAACTGCCAAATTTTGGTTATCGGCAATTTTCTTTTTTTTGTCACGCCATCAGAACAGAACCCCTGCCGATAACCGGGGACTGCCTGTACTATATTTCAATGGAATAAACAGTGGTCATAGAAAACGGGTAAAACGAACATATGATGAAACCAAATTTTGCCTTAATCGTTATTCAAACAGTTTCAGTGTTATACAGATTACATTGATAGAAAATATTAGAAAAAATATTTACTACTACAAAAGTAATAAGTTTTACTATTAATACAATTATTAATGGATCATGACCACATAAAAAATTATTGCACATCCTCCTTAGTGATTTATTTATCCATATTTATAAGTATTGGAAAAAAAAAAGACACTGATGACAATAAAACCATATTACAAATTTTTGGTCATTGTTACTAATTTAACTGTATGTAATAATATCAACGAAAAGGTGGATTATAGCCAGTGGCCTTTTTGGCTTGGTATACCTATCAGTGGGATGAGTGATACTGGCTCTTTTGGCCAACTAGTCGGGGAATATTTGGTGGTGTTTGGCTCAATGCACATCAGAGATCGCTTGCCACATTAAGCTTGTTTCTTTTCTTTGTTTTGATTCCAACTAATGCTGAAAACCTGACTTCACACAGGTAAGCAGAAGAAAAGGGGACAATTACTTGTAGGATTTGCTGACTGATTTTCTGGTAAACTGAAAGATATTTCATCCAGAGAGCACGGGAAAATCTTATCATAACAAGACAATTCATAAAAAAGATTTGAAATGAAAATTGATGTATATTTTGAATTTTTGGCATATTTTGAGATAATAACTAGAAAACATATGGAAGCAATGATAATGTTTTTTGCAGTTTTGCAATTAACATCACAAATTAAAAAAATAATAGGCACCATCTGGCAACCCTGCTTGTGTCCCCCTAGGGGGCCATGTCCCCAGTTTAAGAATCACTGCTCTACTGCAATGTTCTCTCTAACTCCTCTTACAGTAACTAGTTTTGTTTAGGCCATCAAAAAATTCTCATTATTGACATGTGCTATTAATGACCTTACAATATATAGATTCCTTAATTTCAGACAGAATAAAGAAAATTTCCAGGTAATACTTAATCACTGATTCAGCAAGCAGAAGAGTATATTTAGTAAGACTAAATATTATGTAATGTACACAGTTTAAGTGCTAATGAGATTAGAAACTGAGGTGTGGTCATATGCTTGAAACCTTGGTATTAAATTTTGTTATTTTATTGGAATGTTGACCTACATTTCCTCCTTGAGAAGAATTTTAATGCCTGAAACAGGCTTAGGGACACTACTCAGTATGCAGGAATAGAAATCAAGCCTTATGTCCTAAATTTTACAAGCAAGGATAGTTTCAGATCTGAAATACTGAGAATCTACAGCATATTTTAAAATGTGAGTTAATTAATAAAAAATATATTTATCTTGTGTTATGGCAACTGAACAAGAATGGTAAAGCCAAGAATCAAGAAAGGAATCTTTTATATTTGGTGCCATAGTCAGTTTATATAACATAGTTTTTTGTTTTATGAGGAAATTGTGCTTATATCCACAATTTATTTTATTTTATAGTATTTAAACTCCATATCTGAAATGTGTACACAAATGAAGCATTAATGTTAATCATAGAATAATCCATTCAAGGCAAGTGTATTTACTGTTCGTTACATTAGATTATTTAGTCAATCTTTTGACGTTGCCATTAGAAAAGTTTAAGTCTATTTTTACCAAATTCTGAACAGTATTTTAATTAATTAATAATGATGTAGCATCAGTATAGTACCAATAAATATTTTACTGAAAATATATGCTAACTCAAAAGTAGTAAAAATGTGATGTCGTTTTATTCTGCACTAGGGGCAGTACTATTTATCATTATAATTCTGTATAAATTTTGGGGGTAACTAATTGTTATAATGATAATACTGTATAGGGTTTTCATTTATTGTTATTGTAATGGTAGGGTTCTTGATTAAATGAGATTTGAGATAGTATATTTTTGAATAATTTAATTAGGGGTTAAAATTTTGTTTCAATTTATGTAAAGGCATTCATTTTTTAGTATTGTTGTATAACTGCTCCAATTATTATTTATAAGAATTAAACAGAGTTTAGATTGTTCAGTGATTCAACAGAGCACAACTATTACAGAATGTAAGCCTTAATGAAAATTTATTATGTAAATAACTTTCAAATCTGGAATTTCTTTAGTGTAAATATACTGTATTAAGCAAATGTATTTTCTCAAATGTATCATTATGGAATTCCTTGAATTGAAATAGCCTGAAAATCCCAGATAATGCAAATGTACTTAGTGTTAATATAATACCTTTAAATTAAGTGATAGTGTAATTACAATAAATAACCAAAATAAATTTTTTTGCCATCGTACATGCCAGACAAAAATTTTAATGTTACTCTACCTGCAAACAAAAAAGAAATGACCATATTAGATAGCCATTGTGTGCGTGTGTGTGTTTGTGTGTGTGTGTGTTGTACACTAGCATTATTTTTGCACTCTTCATCTTTATATCTATTAATGCCTTCATGTCCAAAACTCAAGTACTGTACTGTTCCAAGATGTTTTTCCATCGTTTACAGCTTATTTAAATTTACACTTCCTAAGAATGATAAAGCAAAGTACATATTCTCTCATCTCAACCAGTGTCTCATTTTTCAAACAAATTTCATCTATTATAGGCACTTGACCCTTTCTTTGGAAGAATGCCTAAGAAATTATGAGTTCATTTGTTCATTTTCTTTGGCATAGTACAATGGATTGCATGGAGTTTTGATATAAATATTGATCTCACAAGAAGTTTTTGGATTTGCTTTTTCATAATTCAAGATATTTCTTTTTATAAGTCTCATTTTTATTATATATATATATATATATATATATATATATATAGTATATATATATATATATATATATATATATATATAACATAAACACTTATTTTGTAACTGTGTTAGAAATAGATAGATAATGTATTTACAAAAGAATCTGAGGATTTCCATGGTTTGGGTTTGATTAGCCTAATTCAAGTTGCTATTTTACCTAAATTCATTTTGTTGTGATATTGTTTATCCTGGACTTACAGGCTCTTCTCAAAAATTTGACGAATAAGCTGAGACTAATTTTTCCTAATGAATTTCCCTATGAAAGTGCACTTTCAAGTAATTTTTTTAATGAGTTTTACCAGATTATTTAAGTCTTTTTTGGTAGTTTTTTTGCTTCTTTTTTCTTTATTATTTACATTTAAGCTGTGTCCAATATCATTCTTGCATCTTCATTCCTGTTTTATGTAAGAGGATTAACCCAGCAATACGTAAAATTTTTAATGGGAAGGACTGCAAAAGCATACGCCATTTTCTTGAAATCTTTGTACCTGTGACTTTTGTAAATTAAAATACAGTAGTACTTGCATTATCTGGGGCTACTGTTGTTAAATCTATAGTTCCAACATAAGAATTAGTGTGATAAATTGCACAAAAGTTCCTGTAGAGAATCATTTTCAAAAATAGAACTTTGATACTGGAATATCAGATCGCCTTATTTTTCAATTATGAAGAATACTGTACTTCTAAAATTGTTCGCATTAAAACTTTCAGAATAGTTTAGGTTGATTCATATTTACGATGTAATGAGAGCTACTTACTATCAGTAATTTTACTGATAACCTATGAATGTTATTGTCAGTATGGTGGTGATATCAGTTTGATGATGAACACTTTTAAAACAGTATTATGTGAAATACAAAATTAACAAGTATTTTATGCGCACAAGAGCATTGCATAGTATTGTAGTGTGAAATGCAAGTTTTGAGTGCAGTTAATTATTTTTATTACTGTAATTACAGTATTACTTTTTTCATGTAATGGATACCAAGTGTTTTGTTTCATTAAAAACAAAACAAAAGTGTTCACAATAAATACTTGTATTATGTAACTGTGTTTAATTGTATTTGGACCCTTTACATTTAATTGTGTAGGGTTAGTCTCAGTGGGTGTCCTCATTAGCAGGTAAACGTCTTACCTTCATGCATGGAAGGGTGCATTTCAGTTAACCCTTAAGGGACGGATTGAGCCTCAGTGTGAAACAGTATTACGCACCATTGTTATGGTAATAATGAGTCGAAACAGAGGTGCCAATACTTCTATATGCTGTAAATTCACTAATGGCAACTTTTATACAGATGTGAGAGTTGGGCCAGTTGCCACAGACATCTTTTCACAGCCATCAGTAATGCTTGTGACTTGAAGGGGAAAGTGCTGCATCTCTCTCTCATGAGTCTTTTGTAAATTTGTTGTAAATATACGAAGGTTTGTTGTTTTTGTTTTTGTCTTTTACAATAGTATGTTGGTTGTAAATGTAATTTTACAAAGAAAATTACAAAGAAATATTAGAAAAAGCATGTAAAAGTAAAAAAAAAGTTACTGAATCTTCCTTCTCGTAAATTTACGTGATAAATTTATCAAATATGCAAAAAATTTGTTACTGCTGTTATTTCTTATCTGTTTTGATATTGTGTGAGCAGTAATAATAATTTTACAAAGTACAATAAATTTATTTATTAGAATAAACATACATAAGTTGGTAAAATTTACGATTGTCTTATAAATGAGGGCCCACAAGGGGGTTGTAAATAGTCATTTTCAACTTCTCGTGGAAGGTAGGGAAAATTTTTTAGAATTTTTTTATTTATACAGTAAATGTACGTGTCATTCTCTCTCCATTGATGTGATTTTTTTTATTTTGCCGACCTCAAAGTTTCCCCGGTCTGGGGTGCTGCACATTGATAAATTATGCCGTCCCTTAAGGGTTATCAGTGGTATTGGTGATAATTGAAGATTGTTGATAAAAATACACTGATGCATAGCATGACTAGACCATTTGATGCTGGCATAGATTTAAGTCTGCCAAATATATATATTTTTTTCTTCACCTGAAACCAGCTCAATGATGATCATTGGTAATATTTTTATTCACTGCTTGGAAGACACTTTCTCAGCCAAAGGATTATTCACTTATATTTTAAAGGGGTTCTTGTATACCGCACTCTCATAATTATACATTTTCATGGCATAACTTTGTTTAAACAGACCAAACCCATATCTTGAACATCAGTGTTATCCACAAGCATCCATGATGATATTCCATGAAATAGATGCAAACAGTATTTTTGGATGTGGTATTTGCTCTATGTAGCTCATCAGCAATGCCAGAAGTCTGGTAGAATGAATGAGGCAATGTCATATACACACACAATGTATCTGGTCTATGTGGTATGTACCTGTAATTTATTCACTGTTACTCTTGAGAGTGGTCGCTCAGTCAATTGGGAAGGGTTTTCTTATATGCTTAGTCCAAATAAAGTTGCCCAGTTCTCTTGCCTGTGCATACACAAGTTGTATTTTACAAAAACAGTTGCCCACAAGACTAAGGTAACACTTTTCTTTTGAAATCACTAGACACTAGTGTTTATTTAATAAAGTGATATCTGGCAACTCTTGTTTGTCGTACAGTTTACTGTAACTTTTCTTGCTGAAATATTCAATTATATTAAATATTTTGATAAATTATGAAATTTGTTAATGCACACATGACTTATATTCACAATAAAACAGAAATGTCAACTATAATAACCCTTGTGTGCAAGTTATTCCCAAGGTACTGTATAGTGAATCTGATATTAAATGATATTTGTGACACTAATATTTAAATGCATTATTCATAATCATGAACATATTTTTGGTAGCACCTACATTATACAGCATATGTAGTGCTAATCACTGTTGAAAAACAATCTTGTACTGTTTATCCTTTTTGAAAACATGCTATTACAGTATACTACATTTGCAAAAAAAAAAAAAAAAAAAAATATTGTTCAACCCACTGAATTCAGGCAGGATTTAAACTGATCTGGATTTATAATTAATAACAAAGGTTCCCCTTTAAAATGTAAATGGGGGCTCAATTTACAATAAAAAAATGTATACAGTGCTGACAAATTTAGGAAGGCATGAAGTTGGATTATGCAGTGAAAGTACTGTACATATGAAATGGTGACATTGTTGGGAAAATGAGGTCTACCACAAGTAAAAGGAAGTCATTATACAGTATGCTTAATACAGTACGATTCCATTTTTTCTGCTACCAACTACAGGTTAGATATTCTTACAGCAAGACACAAAACATATTCCTTTGTCTTATAGCTTTCGTCCATCCTTCTGTGGACTAGATAAAAGGAGACATACAACAATGGTGAAGAAAGAGAACCAAATATAAACAAAATGAAACTGATAAACAAAGTTAAAACAAGTGAACTAGTTACTGTGTCGTATTTCTTTCAAGAATTCTAAAGTGACTGAGAGGTGGGACAAAATGCTAACATTCTTCTTGAATTATGTCTTAGGGTGGTTATGCACATTATTCGACTGAAGAAGGCAATACAGGCAGTCCCTGGTTAACGGCGATCCAGTTTTACAGCGCCTGTCTAGCAATGAAAATCAGCAATTTTCGGTGCCGAAAATCGTTGATTTCCGCTTATCGGCACTGGTAATTGGGTACATAGGTGCCTAGCAAACTGGAAATGCTCTAAAAACAAATTGGTTAAAACATTAGTTTTGATTTTCACATCATGGTGTGAATGAAAATTTATGTATGTATTTGTGTGAGTATACTTTTCCCAAAAAACAGAAAATTTAAATGACTCTTTTACATTAGCCTGGTGAACAACCAAATCTAAAAAGGGCAGGTGATTATTAATTTTACAGTGGTGAGAGAAGTCAAATAGACAGAATAAAACATTAATTTAAATAAAAACTCTTCAAAACATTTGGCATCGCCCTTATAAACAAGAAAAATCAACATATCTTACTCATATAAGGGATTTTGACAAAGGAAAAATCTATTTCTGAGGGAGGCCCCATGTCACCTGGTGAAATTCCATACTAACACGAATTTCTAGGTATAAATATTGCTTAAATATACCAGAGAAAAAAGTTTTTCAGGAATGCTGGAGTTACACCCTCAGATCTGAAAGCATCTCCTAATGAAGACGCTGAGTATAACTCAAGGGTGAGTGAAGGATCACAACCACAGAGCCACGCTGAGACATCCCCCATGTCAAGATCCCGGGAAGAGCGAGTGCCGTGCCAGCGCCACACTCACCCGCGCCACAACCAGCGACCCAGCCATCTGAACTCATTCCAGACTAGCACCACCCCAGACTTGGCATGAGCAAGTAGGGGCAAATCCTCTGGGAGGGTCACCAGGTGACGGGCCTCCCTCAGAAATAGATTTTTTCCTTTGTCAAAATCCCTTTTCTGAGCTCAGCCCTGTGTCAGCCGGTGAAATAGTGACAGAGAATCTTGCCAAGACTGCAAAGCTACAACAGAAAAACAAAAAGGTGATCAGAAGAAAAACACATGCTATGAAAAAACAGGTTTAATTATGATATCTCATCACGGAAAATTAGATTTAACAACAGGTAATGGTGGAACAACACACACCCAACATTATAAAGACAATGAAAATGTAAAACTTAATCTAAGAACAAAGTAGAATGACAAAAAAATACAATACAATTAGGGTGGAATAAAGGGCCCCTACAACCTAATGGTATAAACAGTAAATATAAAACATAAAACTTAAATCTAAGAACAATGAGATATATACAAAACCAGGAATTGAGGTACATGAAGCAAAATAAAAAACTGCTCCAGTACTTCTATCTTAATCTAAATCCACAGCATATCATCAAACCAATCAACAAGACGAAACAATAACCAGGTAATACTAGTATCGATTATGAGGAGCAAGGCAGTGAGGCATGATTGATCCAGAAAGGCAGGCAGAGAAATAAATGAGGAAAGGGATTAAGGATAATTAAGATGGGGAGATGACACTCCCCACAGCCACTGTAGAAAATTTCAGAGCTTCGAGTGATTTTAAATAGTGGCGTTTAAACACTAGGAGTGTGATTTCCATCCTCGTATACTTGGTAAGTTCAGCAAAACCCATATTATGAAAATAATTAGTAGAGGTAGCTACTGTAACAGGATATCATGAACCTTTGGGACTGAATCCCAGTTGGCTTGTTTAATAAAATACAGAATTTGCTGTCTTATAGCGTTCAACGAAAAGAGTTCCACCTTTTCCCTGATAAAAAGAGGACCCGACTTATACTGTGGAGTTCTTTGTAGATAAGACTTTAAGGTATATACTGACATAAGACTGGTCCTGAGGAAGAGGCACCACCTTCCAGGGGACCACCTGTCCTGAGGGTCTTCATTCTTAGCTAGGAACCTGTGATCAGGGAAAGGAGGACTTCTCCGGATCGGAGGAAATCAACATGATCATCACCTCTAGCGAGGGCGATAGCTCTGAAATTCTGGCACCTGAGGCTAAGCTAATCAGAAACAAGGTTTTCCTTAACAGATCCAGATATGGAGCACTGATTGAGTTATCAATGTCGGTAGCTAATTTCAAAACATCGTTGAGGAACCAGGTAACGGAATGTGGGCGTGTTACCAGCCCAAACGGGCGCATGCTCTAGGATGGAGAGAAGTATGAATCTGTAAGGTGATTTTGAAACCATACAAAAATACCTTCTTTAAAAAGGCTGATTTAGCTGTAGTAATAGTGGCAGGTCAAGTAGTCTTTTCAAACAATGACCTACAGAAAGTAACTAGCAGGTTAGTAGTCATAGTTTGAGCTTCAGATGCCTTTAAAAAGGGGATGCCAGTTTTGACTGCTGAATCATACTGTCCGGAGAGCAGAATCTCTTATCAGATTCTAGAAACAGAGTGTTGACAGGGTCAATGTTGCTCCTTTTTGCAGCAAACTTTATAAAGTCCATAAAACCAGGGCATTCTGAATTCTTAAGGAAGCTGACACAGTCTTTGTTTGTACTACTTGGAGTCGATCTAGGTTTGGGTATCTGATGACACACAACTGAGTTCCTGGAGCAGAGGAACCAGTTGCTCTTTGGCCAATAAGGGAGCTACCAGAGCTAGTTGGCGTTGCAACGACCTGAGTTTGTACAGTATTTTCAACAACATGTTTATTGGGGAAACAGTAGATCCTCCCAACAGTTCCAATCTATGGACATCGCATCGCGGGCGAAGGCCTGGGGTCCAGGTTGGGAGCCACATAACAGGAAGACTTGTGATTGTTCTCCGTGAACAGATCCATTTGAGTCCCGGAACCCGCGGGCGAACCAATCGAGCGACTTCTCATCAGAGACCACTCCGTCTCCAACGGAGTAGTCCTGGACAGGAGTCCGCCACGTTCCGCACTTCGCTAGGTGGGTGGCTGACAAATGCCAGCCGTGCTTGTTAGCCAAAAGAGAAGACAGCTACCATCACCTGGTTTACGACCTGATTTGGAGCCACCCTTGATGCAATGAACCACCATGGCGCTGTCCAACACCAGCCTGATACAGATCTGGCCCGGGCGGGTGGAGTTTCTGAGAGTTAGAGAAACACTGCCAGAGCTTCCAAGGTGTTTATAGGAAACTGTTGGAACCCTTAGACCATGTCCTTGAACTTTTGTTTGGTGAGTACCTCCCAGCCGCTTTTTAATGAAGCGTCTGTGTGGATTACCCAACACGGAGGGGAAATTGGAGTGGAACCGATCGACAGGCCACTGGCTGTGGACCATGGCGAACCTTGTTTCCAGATTCGTGGGATTGAAGAGACCCTGTCTCTGAGCCTGACATTGGCTCGTCTCTGCCACACTCTGTTTATATCTTTTAGTTTCGCTTTCAAGAGCAGGTCCGTCACTGAGGCTTAACTGAAGGGATGCCGAAATTCTCTCTTGAGACCGGCGGGATGCTGCTTTGTCCTTCAAAATTTCTGGTAGCGGCAATCCCTTCCGCTTTGGCGGCGGGAGAGAGCCTGTGCGAGGACAGGTCCCACTGGAGACCTAGCACTAAACCGGGATTCTTGAGTCAGGCGGGACTTCTCCATGTTCAACTGAAAGTCTAACGACTCAGAACTTGATCACTATGGCTGTAGCCTTCGCACTCCTGAACTGTTGGAGCCCAGATTATCCAATCGTCCAGGTAAGCCGCCAGGAGATCCCCGGGACCGCAGTTGCTGACGACATTATTTCCACCAGTTTCATTAAAATTCTGGGGCTGCATTGAGTCAAAGGCATGACTCTGAAGGAGTGGCTTGTTTCCCGACCTTGAAACCCAGGAAGGAGAGAAGTTCGGCGCAACCGACGTGATAATGGCGTCTGAAAGATCGATGGGGTGGTGATAGCTCCACGCCGTAGTAGAGTCCGTACTTGAGCCACGTGGCATGCGAACTTGTCGCATCTTATGTAGCGATTTAGGCATTGACAGATCTAGAATCACTCTTTGTTGATCGGAATCTTTCTTTGGAACAGTGAACAACCTGCCTTGAAATTTGAGTGCCTTACTTCCTTTATTGCTCTCTTGTGAAGCTCCATCACAAAATCCTGTAGGGTTCTGGAGGGGTGCAAAACCTTGTAAACCTGGTCAAGGGAGGATCCTTGATCCAGCTCAACCCAGACCTTTGGACACAATACTGTGTGCCCAGGGACTGAAGGACCACTGGTCTCTGAACCAGTAAAGCGACCACCTACCTGACTGGTCTCAGTGGGAGGAAGAGGGTTTGTTTCTCTACCACGGCCTGATTTTTCCCTGGGAGGCAGATCAGCTCTGCCTCTGTATGGGCTCAACCTCTGCCCCCTTGCGCTTCTATTAAGGCGTGAAAGACCCCATGGCCCTCATAGGTGGAATTATGCGCTGGAGAGTGAGGCGTACGATGGTGCAGCAAGGGTTTGGGCTGGTTGAACCAGCACGTATTGATGGGGGTTGAGCCTTGAGGTGGAGGTTGGCCCACCGCCAAGACTGGGACAGCCTGAACCATTGTCTGGGGATGAGGCCTGCCCTGAATCGTTTCCCGACTTACCCTGGGAGCTGCCAGCCGGGGGTTTTTTCCGGCTGAAGGCGGAGATACCCAACGAGGCGTAGGCTTTGATTGGCCCTAGTAGCCTCGTTCAGGACTTGTGAGACCGTTCTCTGGGAATAGATTAACCCCAGATGGAACTCTTCGCAGGAGCTTGTTAGGCTCATGGCGAATGGTGGCATCCATGAAATGAATTTGCGGCACTCCAACCGCCACCATGAAGTCATACAAAGTCTGACTGAAAACCTGCTAACAGGGATTTAGCCAGAACCTGAAACAGCTGCTTTCGTCTGCACAGGCGACTGTGACCGCTTCTGACAGACACAAGGAATTCAAGGACCCGGCTTAGTCTAGTCCGTGCCTCAAACTCCGCCTTCAGGAGAGCTTCGGGAGTTTAGGAAGCTGCTCGCTGAACTGAGAGCGGATGCAGAAAGCATCCAACTTACCCATTGTAAAAGTGGACGGGGTGTCCCTCCAGAACTCCCCTCACCTCCCGGGAATACCAGGGATGTGGAGTCCGTCTCCTGAGCTGAGGCAAGGGTTTGCCTTGAAGCAAGCCTGAGCCGTGTCGCCAAAGCAACCTTGTTCAGGCAGGAGTGGGCAACTTATCACCTAGGGAAAACATTGTGTAGTTGCCCCTAAGAACGGAGTGAGTTTTGTATTCTCTGCCTGCCACTCCGTGGAGTGCGCAGCAGAGCA
The DNA here is from genome assembly GCF_040412425.1 of Macrobrachium rosenbergii. Lineage (NCBI taxonomy): Eukaryota > Metazoa > Arthropoda > Malacostraca > Decapoda > Palaemonidae > Macrobrachium > Macrobrachium rosenbergii. The sequence goes on from NC_089791.1 coordinate 14,237,289, forward strand.
GATTGGGCCTGGTCCTTAGGGAAGATCACCGTCTCCTTAGGGACCTTGTCTGGTCGTGCAGGCTTCCTCCGTCAGCCTAACGGCCTGGGTAGGGGGCAAGAGGTCAGGGGAAGAACTCCAACTCCTCCAGGCGTCGTGCCCAGACCCTCGATAGTCAGAGTATCCTCGTGGCGAATGGCATGAAGAGCAAAAACGCCACGGGTTTCCTGGCATCAAAGGGAGGGAGGAGGCAGTATCAGGGATCTGGTAACGGTCCGGCACCGGGCCAGAGCGCGCCATATCGGCAATAAGATTCTCCTGACTCTGCAACCTCCGCCAGCTTAGAAAGCTTAGAGTCAACCTCCGAAGAGAACTTAGCAAGTAACATCCCGGCAAAACGCCTCAGGGTCAGGGAGGCTGGCGAGGAGGGCTGGGTCTGGCAAGCCCTCTTACTCGCTCCTTTGCCCGGGGTTCCTGATTTGCTCCCGGAGGAGGCCAAAGGTACGGCAGCCTTTGCATGCCGGGAAAAGGGGATGCTGGGGAGGCACGAGACTCAAGCCCTTCGCCTTCCACGACACCTTCAACTTGGGACAGTAGATGGAGCGCTGTCCCTCAAGATAGAAGACTTAAGCCCTGAAAGAAGGGTAGTGGATGAGGAATCAAAAGGGCGCCGCCCCGCTGCCTCACTTACCTCACCACCTACCTGTTCCTGCTCAGTATTCATTGGCTCCAGGTCCAAGTCCAGGCGGTGATGTCCTCCGAAACCTCCGTAAAGAGGATCCTCTAGGAGTGGCTGGGTCACGACCGGATCTGCTTTCGATGATGAGTGCGGCCACGTCGGCTGATACGGCCGCAGCGATCGGCTCCGGGGGCAGAGCAGATCTCTCAGTTTTCGTCGAGGGCGTAGGGTTTCCCCGACAAGATGTTTCTCCCAAACCCAGCCACCCAGGTGCGGAGAGACTCAAGGGACTCCTTCTTGGAGGGTTGGTCGGCCTGAAAGGAGCAGGAATCAGGAGGCTAATAAATACTGTAAATAATATAGCGTTAAAACACAAAATATAGCAACACAGTAAGCTGTAACTAACATGAAGATGGAAAGCTAGCAGCTTACCGGCTCGTCCTGGATGCACCCAAGAAGAGCAAAGCAAACCTGCGCAGCCCTCCGGGTGCCCAGACAATCAAGTCATCAGCCGGACCGCACAGCCAGCGTGGGTCCGACACACCACGTGCCCGTGAGGGGTTGGTGGAGGGTAGCAGTACACCGGCCTCCTGGCGACGATCAGTCTGCCAGTGTAAATAGTAAATGAGCTTACCTTTCTAAGAAACTTAAACTAAGCAGGCAAGGTATTACAACTGTACCACCGGAGTACTCCGGCGGAATGAAAAAACCCGTCAGAGACGGACGGGCCTACTAAAGTAACTTAAAATTAAGGTAAGCAGGAAACCCCGACTGCCGGAATACTCCGCGGAACGCAGGGAGCCGAATCAACAGGACCTTCACCACAAGGGTGCCGGGAATAGGACGGCAGAACCAAAGCGTAAGATCACCGGACTCTATAATATAACAGAAATAAATAAATAAATATATATCCGACAGCGGGGTGAGCTTGGGAAAAAATATAAAAACACATATCCCTTCTCAGCGGGTGAGCGCCAGGAAAAAATATAATATAGAGATGGTAACATAATCGTTAACAAAGATATAGTTCACATTCCCCCGAGTCCGGTACCACCGTCTCCGGGATCTCAAGCTCTACTGTAGAGAACAAAGAAGGGTGTGAGGCTGCAAACACCACCAATCCACCAGGGCAGGTGTAAGCGCGGTCAACCCAACAGAGTAACTTTCGAGCGCCGAGATAACGCGACAAAGGCTGAGAAGAGAGACCCTGAGAAGATCGAAAACCTGCTCGATCCTAGGAGAGCAGGTTAACGAAGCCGCACGGGGCTCAGCAAATGCCACCTGGGACCAGCCTGAGGGGAGCGAATCCCTCCACCAGGGAAAGATCCCCTTCAACTCGGAGTGGAAGTCGGACACCGACATCACCCGCACGAGAAGATGACAAAGAGCTGGACCAGTAAATCAGGGTGGGGGGAGGGGGTGGTGGGACAGGGAAGGGAGTAGGCCAGAGCAGAGGAAAACAGGAGACTGGGGAAGAGGCTCACCGGCTCAACTGTAAACCAACCACGCAAGGTAATGATACCAGCTGGGAAATCATGGCCTACTCAAGGAAAGGAAGGAAAAACGACTAAGACCTCCATACTCTCACCCCACACATAGACGAGCCTACTGACATAAAACAATGGGGAGAAGGAAGGGGGGAAACGAGGGAGCAACAGGAGAGAAATTCCCGAGTCGAAGACCAGCCAGAGCGAACGTAAGGGAATGCTATAAAAAGCATGGAGAGACACACCCACAGAAAAATCTCAACCCCTCCGTAAAGGAGGGGGAAGAAAATGGGGTCTCCTCCGCCACCCAAACAACGGTCAGAGGAAGGCACGACAACAGAAACTCCCTCCACCTGCTGACCTCTCCTCTCGCCTAACCTAACCTCAGTGTGAAAGGGAGAGCAGGAGGTCAGAGGCGCAATAAAAAGCCTAACATACACTAGGCTACAATAATTAAGATAACCAAAATAAATCACCATCATATGTGCTAAAATAATAAAATAAAATAAAATAATTTTGTGCTTGTAAAGAAGATAGCTCAACCGAGGGAGGCAACAGGGTGAGCCTGATGTCCCCACGGAACTAGACAATTGAAAACAGTTAACAACATGGTGTCGAAAGCACTAGCAAAATAATAATAAAATAATTATAATTATAAAGCTAAAACTGTCCAAGAGGAAACATCCTGGGGTTACCTAGCGGGAAGATGACGGAACCTGATGCGGAACCCCGAAGATACGGATCAAAAACATTATCGTTAGAGACACGAAACAACCCAGCTTAGGAAAAGCCACCAGGATGAACCTAGGGAATAAAGATAAGAAATGAGCCGACAAGGAAAAACCCAAACAGAACAAGCTGGACAGGTAAACCTCGCGGACAACATGGCTGGCTGGGGGACACCGTGGCGTCATAACAAAGCCACGTATAATTAATAATTACGGGCTAAGACAGCCAAACTTATCATAAAAAACCCCACAATAAGATGGTACTTTAACTTGAAACGGTAAAAAAGCTGCTCGACGACATGCTTGCAGATGAAATTAAGGGCAAAACACAAGCCAAACAGAAAAACAAATCGCAAGATCAAGTGCTAGAAATGGAATGAGTTCAGATGGCGCTTGAGTCGCCCGCTAGGGCGGGTGAGCGTGGGGCGCTGGTGCGGCACCTCGCTCTTCGGGGATCTTGACATGGGGATGTCTATCGAGCGTGGCTCTGTGGTTGTGATCCTTCACTCACCCTTGGTTATACCGGGACATCTTCATTAGGAGATGCTCGATCTGAGGGTAGTAACTCCAGCATTCCTGAAAGCTTTTTTCTCTGGTATATTTAGTAATATTTATACCTAGAAATTCGTGTTAGTATGGAATTTCACCGGCTGACACGGGGCTGAGCTCAGAAAAAAGGTTTCAAATCATTTGAAAGTTTGTCCACAAAAAGAATTTTAAAAAATTCGATACAGATTAGCTAAAACAGGCAGCAATGAGGATCCCATAGCAACTTCTGCCTTTTGTTGGTAGAAATCTCCTTTGAACTTAAATATGGTTGAATCTACACACATCTTTATGAGTTCACACAATTTATTAACATAAGTAAATGGCATAAATTTTCTTTGGTAATTTTGAACAAATTGGCCAATACAAAATCGAGTGGTACACTGGTGTCTAGACGGTACACAGTTCTGTCAAAATTTTTGCTTATAATTCTCTCAGTGAAATCATGGTTATGTTTCAGATGTGCACATGATATTTTTCCCAGTAAGTCAGCTAACCAGGAAACTAAGTCAGCTTGTGGAGCATTTCAGGAAAAGTACTCACACAAATACATAGATATATCTTTATTCATACTATGATGAGAAAATAAAAAATATTACCAATTTGTCTTTTGGAGTGTTTTCAGTTTTGTGACCCTAGTTTCATTAACCAGAAAATGCAAGTTTTAACTAAAATTTCAAGAAGTTATGTTTACCCAAATTTTTTTGACAAAAGTCTTTCTAAAGCCAAGAGAATGTTTTACAATGCAAGGGAACACCGATCAACTAATTTTAAATCTCTTCCCCTTCCATATAATTATGGCCTGAGAAGTCTCAAATAATCTTAGAAAAGGAAGACATAGGTATAGTATAGTGTTTCAGTACCTTAATATACTCTTAGAAAGAAAATCATCAAGAACAGTTTTAGAAAACCGAACAGTTATGTTGGTGTCTATGCTGCAGGATGTAAAAACTGTGATAAATGTTATACTGGAGAAAGTGGTCGTTCCCTGGACCAGAGGAAACGGGAACATATTGCAGCCTGCTGTTTGGGTAATGTTTACAGAGCCATTGCTAGGTACACTTGGGAGTTGAATTATGCCATTGATTTAAAAAAGGCAAAATTATTTATAACAGTTAGGACATGACCATTTGGAGGATTGTGGAAGGAGCTCTCATCATTTTAAATGACACCTTTGAGGGAATACAGTACTGGCATTACAGATAATTTACTTTTTTCTCACCTCACAGATCACTTAGAATTCTGGAAAAAATGACTCAATAACTAATTTGCTTGTTTTATCCTTGTTTATCAGTTTCATTTTTATTTATATTTGGTTCTCTTCACTACTATTGTATGCCACTTTTTTTAGTTCAGTGATAAAGTCCAGAGAAGGAAGGATGAAAGCTATAAGCTCTGCATATGTTTTTACAAATTCATTTCGTTTTACTAATCAATAGCATTACTGTGGATCCTTCTGTAGATAGCTGAGAAGCATGATACAGTATTTTTATATTTCATATTCCTTTGCATAGAAATGTGATTGTACACTGTGCTGCTGTTTCATGCTTTCACCTTTGTTTCACAACACGTGATTAGAGGTGAAACGGAAAATGCAAGTATACAAAATACTGATTTGGGAAAAGAGTAAGTGAAGGGATGGACCTCTATAAACAAAATAATGCTCAAGAAATATTAAGAGAACAAATTTATCTTTGAGATCCGACTTTTAAACATGCCTCTGCCTAGGTTTAGATATACACATACTTATTGCATGGTGCATGGTATACAGTATAACCTTTTCCCTTTCTTTTCCCTCTCCAAACTGGATGGAAGTATAATGCAATATAGCCACCTACTCATCCAAGAAAATACATTTTTCTTTTTAAATAAATTTTGTAAAATTCAAGTATGGATGGATAATTACAATGTTACCAAATTTTTACCCCTGCTGAGGCCTTCACAAAATTTGATGAAAAACCTTTAATAAAAGTCATAAGCAAAGTCTATCCCATTCTTCAGCTGTGGTAAGTTCATTACAGAGTTTAAATGATAAGAAAAGGCTGAATGCATGTAGCTATTCAGTTATTGCCTTATTTACTCAGGGCTTATAATTTTTCACCTTTCATTCCAAACTGTTTACAACACTACAGTATATCTATTATATTAATTTCCTTGGCTGTGTGTGTGTGTGTGTGTGTCCCCCCCCCTTCCCTCTCCTTTCTTTGGGGGAAGCCTACGTTCTTGAAGAGAGAAGTGGACCCGACAAGAATCCGTTCAGGAGCTGAAGGTGCTTCACAGGATCCTGGAGATTTTAAGAATGTAAAAAGATGTTATAATCCAATGGGACTTTCTCCAGGAATGCTTCAGGAGCTGAAGACTGCTTCAGAGGATCCTAGAGTTGTGAAGACATCTTTCTAGAATAATAATTTAATAACTGTCCAGAAATTTTCAACATTAAGTGACCCAACAGTGCATAATAAAGGATTTTTGGCTGACCCTTGTTATTTTTGTTTTGAAACGGACTCAGAGGGTAATTCTTAACAACAGGAGGCACTACTGGTGATGTTCCGTAACTGCCAATGGCACCTACGCCAAGATATGGTCAGTTGTTTGTATATGCCCGGAAGGTAAACGGGGCTGGTGCTGCCCGTAGACTTGCTCACTTATTATTAGTAAGGTTAATTTAGCCGTGGGTGTGGGTATGAGTATGGCACAGATATGGGTATGGTTATGGAATGGATATGGGTATAGGTATGGGCATGGTACAGGTATGGAACAGTATGGGTATGGGTATGATATGGATATGGGAACTAGCAGATGTGAGTGATATTGAGCATCTGTTAGTCAATTATTATCATCATTATAATAAGTGAAAACTGAAAATGGTTGTACAGCAGGAGATTGATTTTTATACTTGGGCAAACTCAGTTTCTTGGTCTCAAGTTTTTTGGTTCATGCATTATTTTCTAATATGTTATGTATGATTGATTAATTTGATTTTGCCGCGGTGTTACATTTTGGATTATTTACTGTCCATTGGTATTTTCAGCTTCTGGCAGCATGTTTGGGTCAAAGTTTCTGTGGTCAGTTAAATTTGATTTACATTTGTTTCCCACCTCTAGCCTGCTCTCATGGGAGGGTAGGAGTATTATTTCATGATCATCATTTTGTAAGGTTCTCTCACTGAGATTAGTGTGATTGCTGTTTCAACTGTAGTCAATGTGTACAGAGTCTTCTCTATTTTTCTTATTACATTCTTCTCATCAGCAAGCAGATGACATAACTTCCCAAAGGATGTGTAAAGATACAATCTATTAATGTTGACTGGGGAGGCTGGGGGATTTCAGCTGGTGTGTATGATGTAAAGGTCTACTTAGGTGCAGGGATGGTTATTAATTTTCTTCCTTCTCTCACTCATTGGCATTTGGTGCTGGTTGGTTCGCTTACATCTCTCTCACTCTCATGTTTGGTGTTGTCCAATTTTTTATGTTCCTTATTCTGTTTTGATGTTACTGTAGGAATGACGTTATGGCCAATGATGTATATCTCTCTCTCCATCTCTCTTTCAGTCAGTGGTATTTGGCTGACTGGTTTCTATGTTTCATCATATGATGGTAGGGAGAAATTCAATGTATAGGGCTTTAAGAAAGCACAAGTATTGACAGTCTGGTGGTGTACCTATAATTTTCACGCCTTTATTCAGTTCTTTTTCTGGTTGTCCTCTTTTCCTGTAATGATTGCATATGGCACCTTCCTGTAGATGACGTGAAAGATGCTTTGAGATTGGAAGTCATCAGCCCAGCATATGAGTGGTTTCATCCATCCACTTAGTGTGTAAATTTGAAGATGAAACTAATTTCATCAGGTCTGTTGCATTTACTCTCCTTCTGTTACAGAAGTGATGTATTCTTTTATAATCTTGTCTATGACCTTGTCATCTAACAGATGTTTTTGGTACACATGGTTCTGGAAACTGAGTGATGGTGCCATTTTAGCCATCTTCATTACAATATTAGAATTTTATTGACATGCTGTTTATTTATGGTAATTCTGGATTGCCATTTAACCAACGTGCATGAGAAGCTGTTATTAACGAGTAAATGCTCCAGTGCCTCAATCTCTTTAGTGGTGCCCCAGTACGTGAAAGTACATAAGGGCACAACTGATGAAAGTATTCACCAAAAGGCGTACTTCATGTAGAAAAGCATAGTCATTACAGTTATCTTCAGTACAAAAACTTAATGTAAATATAATGAGTTTTAAAGTGGAAGATGTTTACTGTAAAAAACTTCATGCAGTGATTACATACTTCTCTTTAGGTAAAGTGGTGAATATATAAAATTAGTATACTGTATTATGTGCAATCAGTGTTATTCTAAACATAAAACAAGTAACAAAATTATAAACTAGGTTACAATATCATAGAATGGCCTCCAAAAGAATGACATTTAATGAAAAACAACTCCCCATAGTTTGCAAAACATCTTTCACTCTCTCTGTCTCTCTTTCTCCTGTGTAGGGCTAAACCATGAACATGTTTGCAGTGGAGCTCACTGTATACAATTAAAAATATTCTTAAAATAAAATAAAAAAATATGGAAAATAAGTGATAGAATTATTAGGCTCTCATAGTTCAGTCTGAAACAGTACTCTGTAATCATAAAGCAGCTACACATTGTTTCATAATGACATTGAGCAACAGAAAGTAACTGACTGGATTTTCATATTTTTCATGTTGATCGGAAGTGAAAGTTGCAAATCAAACAGAAATAGATTCTCATCAACATTAATCTATCAGATTTCCTCTTTCTCCATGATTTTCTGGGCCTTCCCACTGGTCTTTATTGCACTGCAGTTTAACAGTACAGTAGTATAGGTTTTGCTGTTAATATAAGTCTTTCACAGCACTCATATTTTTCTTGTGTTTAATAATCATATTCACCTTATGAATAGCAGTCTCTTTCCACTTAATCCATGTCATTTGATACCGTTTCTCACTACTTTCTCAGTATACCTGCTTGACTGTCGAGTATGTTTTTCATATTCTAAAGTCGACCCTTCACAACAACAAAACTCTCCTCATTTATGCTTCTCCATTTTGTCACAGACAGTTTTGGTATCAAATAACCCTTACTTCATAAATAGCCCTTACTTCATAAAAATGCTACTATCCTATGCATCTCTTGTGGCACCAGCCTTAATTTCTTATTACCTCCCCAGATACCGTAAGTTTTGTTATTCTTATACTGATTCAACTATATCTTGGTTTCTCTTTCATTTTTTTTTTATTTTATAATCTCAGCCTCTGCTTCTGCTGTTCTCACTAGGTCATCTGCATATACCAGATCCCTTTCTTCTGCATTCTCTTGTACCTTCTTCCTTTTCAGGGTACTAAGATTTAAAATAAAGGACTTAGCTATGATCACTGATGGACACCAACTTGTGTGTGAAAATCTTCCAATATACCTTTCACTGTCCTCACTCTATGTCTTGTGTTATGGTACAGTACTGTAATGATACAGTACTGTAATATCACTAACTTGATAAGTCTTTCCAGTACATCTTGCCTTCAAATGCACATTTCATTGTTTGTCCTCGGTATTGTCTGATGCATCCTCAAAAACTGCAAAAGTATGGTATCATTTCTTCTATTTTTTATGGTGCATATCTTTTAGTTATGTGATTATGAAAAGACTGAATTTTTTTTTATTTCTTTGTCATGAAGAGGAACTGATAATTGTCGGTATAAATAATTTTTCTTAGCCTATCCTCCAGCAGCTTAAATTTTTCTCATATCTTGGTCATGCAATCCTACTCCTCCTTACTCGCCACTCTGTAGTGCATCCACTCTTCATTTTTATGCTCTTGTCAAAATCTTTGCCCAGTCATCTGGTCCCATTTCTTCCTTTTATCGGCTCTCATATACTCTGGTTATCATATTAGTGATGGGTTCTTCTGTAGTTTTGAGAAACTTGCTTGTTAAAACTGATTATCCTTGGGCCATTCCACTTTTCATCTTTTTAAGGGTTCTCTTAACCTTTCCAGATGTCACAGGAAAACACAAAAGCAGTTTATGGTATTAAATGCCTTTCTGTGAATGAGAAGTTGTAAAGATTTAATTAACTCAGGTAATAGATAATAACTTACTGATTGTTTTGCTTTGTGATTAGTGAGACATACAGCCATTAAACAGTTACTGCTAGAATAAATTTTCACCTCTAGGTTATATACAGTAGTTTAAACTGAACTCCTTATAACAAATATTTTCATTCCTCATCCCCTCCTTTATTATAATTACTGTAGTTATTTTATTTTTCCAGAATTGCATCTTATTTGCCACTTCTTTTAGGCTAAATTTTACTATATAGTGCAGCATGTACTGTATACCAAAATTTCAAATATAATTAGTTTGTCTAAAACATCACGAAAATGGAAAAAACATACTCTCTGTTGTATTCGACTTCGACTAAGGAAGATTTATGTGGAAATTGTACCTTTAAATGGTATCCCATTCATTCCATGTTGTATGTATGGCATATATAAAAAAAAAAGTAGAAAATGCAGGAAATGTTGACATCGTTTATGATATAAAAGTAACATTGTTACAAAATAGCCGTGATGAATCTTGGCATTCGAACTGGGCCTCCTTTCTTCCTCTTCACTTTCTAGAACAAAGCTTGACATGCTCGGAACATATAGATACATTAAGTAAAAATTCTAATGTAAATAACTGCAGTGTCAAGTAAATTAGTTCCAAAAGTAGCAGCAACTAGTACAATTCGGTTTTTCTCCTTTTTTTTGCAGGTGAGGTGTTTTTTCCAGGTGAGATGGAGCTAAGAAAAACCTACGAGAGAGAACGAGAGAGAAAGGTGTGCCCAGTTTGCCGCAAGATGATCACGGCCAAAAACATAGCGCGACACATTCGTACCCATGGAAACACAAATAAGTTGACCCCTTGTGATCTCGACCTTGTGGACTGTGGGTGGATACCTGAGTGACATAAAATGCAATTAAAAAGACTTTTTAAAATTATTTATTTGAAAAAGACTTAGTAAAGGTAATTTTTTAGTAATGGACCTAATTCCCTATCGTAAAGTTAGGGACAAGGGCAAAAAGTTACAATTAAACAATATTCAGCTTTCAGAAGAATGAAAAGCAAACAGTTCATAGAAAAAAGTTCAAATATATTTTGATAAAGTAGTGAACCAAAGTTCTAAGTAATTAGTAAGCCACTTCGTAATTCTTTTTCTTGTAAAGATTTTTAATTTAACTATTTTTCTAGAGTCTTAATATTACATATTATTTGGTACTTTACCCAAAAAATAAGTGCTGCGCTGTTATTGGAAGTTTGTTTACATGCATTCCTAAAGTGCTGAGAGTGTGATATGCCCTAAAACTATTAACATTTGGAATAACTTGTTCCTTGAGGGTAAATAATGACTTTCATTTAATTGGGAGAATCACTGATTCTTAAGACCAAGTAGGCTGTAAGGAGGCATGTTTCCAATTTCGAGTCCTTTCAATTTCAGATGGGAACAAGAAGTACTGTAGTGCAGTGCTTTGTTAATACTGCAATTTCTCTTATAGCTTTGAATGTTCATTGTACTGCTTTTGTATCAGGTAGGTGTAGAACACCAGTGAAAAATGGTGAAGAAATCTAAAATTCTACAATATGTAAGAGAAATACACTCTGTGATGTTACTTGAGAAAAAATTACAGTAAACCTGAAAAGTTCTCAAAACATTTTTTATCAATGTGAGAGGTGTTCCATTTAACTTCTTTTTAAGAAGCATCTTAAAATTGTGTTACCTTGATGAACCAAAATCTGTGCAAACCTACTGTACAGATGTTTACGGGCTTGGTTAATTTTACTTTTATTTTCAATGGTATTTATTGGTGTGATTGTTTTTTTAGAGAAATATTATTCACCCTTTCCTTTTCTGTATATCATTACTGTAAATTATTAGAAAATTTTAAGGTAACAAATCTTCCATAACAGTGATGATACACACTACTGAATCATGTTTAATATGTAGATAGGGAAATATCTTGAAAATAAATACATTTTTGTAATGCGTATCACTGTAATATTTTTATGCCAGTGATAGATATTTAGATATAAGTATAGCAATATGTATACATAAAATTTTCTTTAGCAATTGTAGTTGGGTTAAAATATGCAACTTCACACGCTTGTAAAACTTGAATTGTTAAAGAGGATAGAGAATTGTTAGCACAATCGGATCTTAAATTAAGAATCATAAGCCAGATTACTTTTATTGATTCTTAGAACTGGTCAAGTTAATAAAATTAAAATGTTAATAATGGATCTAATATATTAGCTGTTAAAACTACAAGTGCTTGGTTTTTGTTTATTGTATCATTGTTGTAGTATCCATTATGGCTTTGGACTACTGATTAGCAAATTTAGCTTTTCTCAAAATTATCCTGATTATTGTACTTGCAGATTTTATTTATTTTCTTATTTTTTATTTTCATTTAAATGCTGTCCCAGTTATGTGATTTCCTGATACAGTAGTTTTATATGCAAAAATTGAATCCTAGAACTAGTAATTTTTTACAGCATTTTCAAGATTTCATGTACAGTACTGTATATTTAAAGGAGTATGTTAACATTAGATTACAGTATTGGATATAATAATATAGTAGAAAGGAAATATCATGCATATTTTTGAATTACAAGAATACCTTAAATTTTGAAGTACAGTTCATTTGCCTGAGTGTTTACCAATTTTTGCATACCAGTTAAAATTCTACAGCTAAGTATACTTATCAGTTTTTGTTGTTTCTGTCAGGTGTAAACTTTACAATCTTATGCTTTGACGGAAAGTACTTCTAAAGACATTTTAGAAAATAAAATAATAATTTTGTTGATGCTGTTTTGTTACTGCCTACTGTGACTGATGAAGCGCTGATTAGATGCCTTTTTATACAGCTGAGTGAATAATATGTAAACAAGCCACAATACTTACATTATCAAAGGATTTGTTTATCGTTGAAAAAGATAAATACAAACTGCATCTTACCATATTTGAAAAAAAAATTATTTTTAAATACCTTTAACTTAGTTAAGATGAAATTTCTTATAATAGCTACCATACTGAATATTTTCAGTTGAAATGACATTGAATATTTTCAGTTGATATGACAGTCAAAAAATATACTTGGTGGTAAATGTTGCATTGTATTTCTGTGTACAGGGTTTGGGTCATGAGGAATACCTATCGAATAACTTTGTGTTAAACATGGGTATAGTAAAGAGGAACTAATATTACCTGCTTATGCTGTCTGAACATGGATGAATGTCATAATCATACTCCAATTTAGTTATTTTTCTCATTATTAGACTTGATTTCAAAATATATGATATCTGATGATTATCATATACAGTATTTCCAGTATACCTTTAATGCAATTTAATTCCTTTGGTATGGAAATATTAGATATAAAGCATATGAATGGGGATTAAAGATTCACTAAAAAGCATGAACGAGCATTAAAACTGATCTGAATAAGATGCTATTTTTCACATTACTCCTTCACTATCCCACGCAAACTTTTCATATAAAAATAACATGCCACACATTAAAAATTATAGGGATGCTAGAGATATTGTAACTTACTGAATAAATTCAAGAACTATGAATCATCCACACAAAGTACCACTGTATGATAATGGTAAGTAATGGAACTTAGTTCTCTCTGAAGGTAAGACATTTTGAAAAGGAAGCATGCAACATATATTTCAAAGTTTTCAATACATATAATGCAAGATATTAAGTACTGTGTGTATTTTCTTAAATACATAGTATTTTAAGAAAATCTTCCAGGGTTAGTGTTACTGATCATTATTTAAATCTCTACTATGTCTGCAATGAGGTGGAAAACTTCAAAATATTAATATGATGGATGAATGTAATATGCAAGATATGGTATGAGCAACTGGCAGTAAACCTGTGAAATTAAAATAATGCTGGTTTGGTAAAATATGAGAAATAAAGAAACTTAGTATGACTATCCATCACACCAAACTATTTTTATTTTAAAGTCTTTTTCTACCTCTAATGTTATTATCTGATATTTTATCTAACTACAATAAAATGTTTCAAGAATCTGTCATTATTACACATGGATATTAGCTTGTTCTGTGTATGCTTCAACTGAGAGTCTGCCAAAATTTTATATCAGTGTAATTTGAATTATACTTCAGGAAAAAACTCCCACAATGTGTACCATCTGAGTATACAAAAATGAAACTATCCATGTTTTATCTGAGAAAGGTAAATATGTGGGATAAATTATGCAACTTCACATGCATGTAAAACTTGAATTTTTGAAGAGGATAGAGAATTAAGAATCTTAAGCCAGATTACCTTTATTGATTCTCAGAATGAGTTAACTTAATTAAATTTAAATATTAACAATGGATTTAATATATTGGTTGTTGAAAATACAAGTGCATTGTAAACCTGAACCAAATTTTAACAAAATCACTGAAATAACTAACATCTACCAGCCATTCTGACATGAAGGCAATACTTTCTCTCTGCACAAGTTGGAAAATATAAGAAAATGAGTTTAATCAAGTATATCCCTCAGCAAACTAAGAACAACATAGTGATGTGATAGTACACTTTTTGTACACTTTTTTCATTATTTTAAGTTATCAGGATTTTATAAACCACAGCCATTTGCTATGAGGACTCATAGGCAATGAGGAAGAAGTACAGTTTGCAAAAACATAAAACCAAACCCATATATATATAAATAATTTGAAAAGCATGAAAATGTGAAACTGCAAATACTAAAGGCAAATTATAGAAGATTAAAAGTACTTACAAATTAAATAATGAATACAGTTCTCAGTTCCATTGCAAAGACAAGTACAGATATCTATGCATTTCAGCACACTTGGGCATTTTGTAAGTGATATCTTTACTTAAAGAGAATGCTGCTACATCAGGAAAACACCTCTTTACAACTACTGTATGTGATTTTAGTGAGACCATACTTAGTTGGTGGGAATATAAGTACTGTACCTTGAAAGTAAATTGTTTTCCTAAAACTAGGAGAAAATGTAACAGATATTTTTATCAAAATAAAAGACATTATGTCTTTCTACATAAACTAAGGAAAAATACAAGTAAATAAATGTACAAAAATGCCAATCTTTAGGGGAAGCTTAATGTTAGTATCAAGAACTTTAGGTGATTCAAATGGTAAAATACTGTTAAGTAATAATTACTCTCCTCTTCAGCATGGATTTTATCCACCCTAAAGACAAATTTCAGAACTGTTTGTAAATAACTACATGTAATGTACTTGAATCCTTGAACTGGGGGTTTTATTAAGCAAAATCATTTTTCTTTCATTAAAATTCACAACTTCTGATAAAATCACATTTGTCATAAAATTTTTTTACAGATTTTCATTTCATGGGATCAGACATGAAATAACTCCTTTCCACTCTCGTGCCTGAGGATTATCTGGCTGCACTATTCCTGTTTGGTCCAAGTCTTCACCCATACCTTCTATCCTTTATTTTCTGCATCTTTTTACGGGTCAGTGCCCTGCCCCTTCCTTATCTCCTACTTTATAGAATTGAAGTGATTCTCTCCCTCTTCTTTTCACCTGCCCAAACCATCTGAGTCACTGAGATCTGTGTTTTCCAGACAAGGACACCATATATTTCAGCAACTTCCTCATGTGTATTATGATCCCAATGCACTCCAGCCATGGGCCTAAGTCTTTTTTCAAGTGACACATCCTCAAAATTTCCTTAATTTTTGTTGTAAGTGCCCATGTCTTTGCTGCAGTACAGACTTTGTACACATTTTTTATCTGTACACTGATAGGACTCATTTTTTTCAGCAGTCAGTCAATCTGTTTTTCCAGGTGGTTGCTACTCTGTCTTACTGTCCTCTCAGTAATGTACACTCTTCAAAATCCAGTGTAGTTAAGAAACAACAAATGTTTAAGAAATTTTTTACTTCTTCTAATGCCTGTCTTTCCACTACATGGCCCTCCCTTTACCATTTGCTCTTATACATTTTAAGCATGGAAATCCACTGTGTCACATATATTTTGATATAATGGGTTCATTAACTTTTAGTGATATTAATGTCTTCATTAATTTTGTATTTAAAAATTCTTAAAAGTCTTTTCCTCACCAAGTTCTTGTATGAGAATAACTATCTTCTCTCATTCTGCTCCTCATAGCAGGCCTTTTTTTTTTTTTTCTTTTTTGCATTCACTAAGCAGTGACCTTTTCTTGCACTTGGATGTGATGACAGCTTATAGTAGTATCCTTTTGATTTAGGAAGTTGCTTACAGTTGGTGAGCCAGTGTTTGCTCAAGTGCTTTTTTATTTGCCTAAAGCAACAACCAGTGGCTGTTTTTAAGTAAATTCTCATTTCTAATTCTGTCCCAGCAACATATTCATAACAGCTCTTTATTGTGGGTCCAACCTTCTCTCTCTCTCTCTCTCTCACACACATTATTTTTACTGACATTACTTATTGCAGTACTGGACTGTTCTGTACTTAATACAATACGTTAGTATAGTGTTACACATTTTTCAGTCTGTGTATGTGTACAGGGTATACTGTATTTGCACATATACATCACCTTACGATAAACTACATGCACTGTATTTGCGTATCTCTCTCTCTCTCTCTCAATTTTTAATTATGAAGAATGTGAGGACGGACGAGAAGCGGTGCTTTCAACGTGGTATGGCCGTTGGCTAATTACGTTTAAAAAGAAAATATGTTTTATTTGTATGTGTTTTGTATACAGTGCTCCACACATTTTATGCTTATAAGTAAGTACATGTACATACACATATTGTTACAAGCAATTCATTTTACAGATATATCTGAGTTATAAGTGAATACTTTAAACAATGATAATTACAAAATACTCTCTGGATAGGCTATTAAACATTTTATGTGGAATTGTGGTAAACCATTAGCTATGAGAGTTAGGGCCGGGGTACCCTATTATGTAGGTTATATGATTACTTAGCAGATTTCATTGCCTACTGGAGGGCCAAACCCCTGAGCTGTCTGTTAAGCTGAGGTGACACTGTAATAATCTGATGCTGAAGCCCATCCAACCATCCATTTCAAAATGGCAGACTTCAAATCACTGATAGAAGGACCAGCATAATTTTAACAAAAATTTTGTTGAACAAACAGATAACGCAACAGAATATATTTTAATTATTGCTCTCATTTTCAGTCAGGAGAGAACTGTCTCACTGCAAGGCAGATCCATGAGTTGAAGTGCTCAGGGATGATTGTAATAATGAAAATATTACAATTATCCCTGTAATATTGTAATATGTGTAATGTCAGTTTTAAAGTAATTTTTACGATAAATCTTAACGACAGAAACTTGATTTTTATCTTTACAGTACTTGAATTTTAACTCTTATAAATTTTTAACTGTTTAAAAATACTGAATATTGTATGGACATTCTTACTTGCTCTAAAGTGCTGAATAACAAAGTGCCACTGCATAGCTTTGCAGCCTGTACTTATTCTTCATCTCAACTAATTATTCAAATTTTGTTTAGTATTTCAGTTCAGCTATGTAAATGGGTCCTACTGACCTGTAACTTGTTGGTGAAGTACTATACGTGACAAAATTTCAGTATGGTTTTCACCTTTTTTTAAAATGTACACAATTCACTGGCATGGTGAATCCGTAAGCCTCCTTTGCTAATTTGTGGCTCCACTACTTTGTGAAAGATCACTCATATTAATTCAGAGTCATTTTAATCATCAATGCCAAGTTCAACATTGTAGGGTTACAAGATTCTTGAGGGAAGCTGAGTGAATGATTTTACTGAATGTTACCATTGTGCACAGTTATGTACAAACATGTAGACGTTAGACTGTCAAGTGCAAAGACAGCAAGGGAGTGGATGAAAAGAAAAGGGACTTAGAACAATTATAATTTTATGTGTGGAAGAGACATTCCAAGGGCCAAAAGCACCACCAGCTCATACAAGGCAAAAGGTATGAGGGCCATCCAGACATTTTCTAGCATTGGCCAGACAGAAGAGTAAATAAAACTTTCTAGTATCTGATTTTATCTACATTGCAGGAAAAGCCGTTTGAAATAACGTTACCAAGTGCAAGCAAAATCTTCAGCTGGCATGCTGTGATTAAATAACTATTGCATGGTATAGACAACAAGACATTTGATTGCCCAACAAATTTCTGGTATCCCAGGCATGAGTGCTAGTTAAGTGCACACTATTCTGACTAATATCTTAAGTAAAAGCAGGGTGTTTGCATATGGGTACTACAAATGTTGACACCAGAACAAAAGAACCAGCAATGGCTACTACACCTCGATGTCTGCAAAGGTTTACTGTGGGGAACCTTCTTTATTAAATGTCTTCAGCACCAAGCTCATGTTTTTAAAATGTGCTAATCTGCAGTAAGCAGCCACTTAGGCCAGTTGTAAATCTGAATAGTATGTAGCAGTAGTCTGGGTACACTATAAGTTACCTCCCTTGCATAGTAGAAAAAAAATCCAAATGCTGACCAAAATCAAAACTTCTAAGATGCTTTATTCCTTTTCAGGCTGATGCAGACAAAATCTTCAAGAGATTTTGCGATTAGTAATCAAGGATGAAACAGGTTCACTGCTTTGAACCTGAATCAGAGATTCAAAGCAAGCAATACATAGTGGTTCTCCACTAGACAAAAATTTAAGCAAGTTGTGTTTTGGACTCTGGAGGCATTACAGTACCATGATCAACTGTTTGTAAAAGGGTTACACTATTAACTGGGATTATTATACATATTAAGTTGCAAGAGTTGAAAAAATTAAAACAGATGAAAGCTGCAGACAAGTGTGTTGCTGCAGCAAGATGCACGTCTAAACAGCACAGGATGTCGTGGCTAACTGTGGCTGTGAGTTGTTTGACTTGCGCCCCTTACTCTCCCAACCTGTTTCCTGAACTCAAATTGCACGTGTTTGGTCTCAATTTTTGGAGGAATGAAAAACTCATCCATGCCATTAATAAAAATTTAGGGACCCAAGATGCACGCCTTCTGTTTATAACACTATCTGGTTAAGGCTGAGAACATAGTGAATAACTCACATTGGCAGTATTCCTTACTTGAAAAATGGCTTTTCATAATTATGGACTTCTACAAAAACAATTCTATATTTTATATAATTTTAATACAGTACTGTATATGGAAATTCAGTTCCAAAATACTGAATAATTAGTGCAAATTACTGTATCTTGCTCAATACAAATTGCACTTTATGACAAGACTTATTTCAAATATAGTAAGCTAATTTGCCACCGATTCAGCATTTCTAAAGCTATTATGGTCTGTGAAACCTCATTACACTCATATATTTTCTGATGTACTGTTTTGTTCTTTGTATGATCCCAGTGAATGAATGAATCTATTGACCATTACTGCTCAAGGTTACACACAAATTGGATGTCTTATTATATCTGAATGACTCTTATTGTCCATATTCCAAATCAGCAGCCATCGAACTGAGGCCCTTGGCACTCACACACACACAGATATGCAAAATACTTTGAAATTGGTTTTGCCTTGGACTATCCAGTCTCCCTTTATGTAGAATTTTAGAGTAGGGCCACTGTACCTTCTGCCAGGACAGATATGAAATCATCTTCTGCCTACCTTTGTGTCTACAACTGTGCCTTTTTGAGGAGACATCCTTTAGATTTTGATTAAATAGTCCTCAAGGCAGTAGAACTGCACCTTAGCAAGGCAGGCTTGTTTACAAGTTGCACATTTTGCATAGTGATGACCTTAAGTGGCAGCAATACATGCAAACCTTATTTTATCCTTTAGTAGAAATTTGGATGGGATAGTTTATCCTTTTTAGGTAGACTTTATGAGATGTGGGGTGTATGAGTATGAAATTCGTAACTAAATTACTCCCCATCCTCAGAAATACTTAGGCTGGAAGTATACAATTTAGTGATGGTTTCCAGTGTTATGGTTTGTGGAGGAAAAAATATATAGTCTTTCAACAAAATATATGCCACTTCATGTATGAGGAAAGGCAAACATGGATTGCCAAGAACTGTGCTTTCTAGTGAGGTACTTTCATTAGAAGTGCTGCATGATTGACCACATCATTTTCAAAGTAGGAATAGTCTTTGGTGTCTGTTTAAGATTAGCTACTTCTCTTCCTTAAGGAAATGAAGTAATTAGAGCCAATGTGGGAGTTGAGGTGATGATGTTAGCCATAGATCTCATACATGATAAACTTAAAGCCTCTTACTTCAAGGTGTTGCTTCGATTGGACAGCCATATTCCCACGTTATTCGCTTATTGTATTGGTTTATGGTTTACAATCATGTAATTACTGCACATATGAAATATCAGGACAAATACAGTTCAGTAATATTTTGCTGGACATACTTTGGTTACTGCAACTGATGAAGTCCCACATCATCACCCCCCCACTTTCATTTTGAGGCAGCAGAGATGTGAAATAGCTTATATTTCATTATATGTGGTACTGAATAACCTAATAGTTCTAGTGTCAGGTTATTAGACCAAACATTCATAAATCAATCAATGTTTCATCATATCCAAGCAATGTCCCTCAATTTGAGCTGTTGTCCCATTTAGGTGTTGACAACCATCTTCAGTGGCTGAGTAACAAACTTTGGCTACTTTTTTACACATGTTTAGGTTTCATAGTCTTAGCCTTATTAGATGAAACAATAACCCAATAACTCCAGAAATTTTTACATTTGCAAAGATGGGCAAGATGATTTCAGCAGCATTGAGCCAGTAGTTTCAAAGGAACTCAGTACAACTGTCATCAAATGGAATTATTGCTAAAGGTCCTTTTGCATTACCCAGATATGTCAGGAAACTATGATGACCTGGCACATGATAAAGTTAATCTTTCCTGTCCCAGAATTTTTGTGATGGCTAACTAAAGCTAGGCAGGACTGAAACTATATTCTTCATTTTGCAAGCTCCAGCTGACTTGTTGAGCAAGCTTTTCAAATAGTGTGTCCATACACTGTATTTTCATACTTTTCTGAAGGGATTAAGAGCACAGCTAGCTCGCTTCAATCTTTGGAATAACTTGGTGTATGCAATAAACAGTCTGGCTTAACCATCTCCTTTTGACACTGTAGTAATCCAAAAGATAGTTAGACCAGGATAGTTTCACTTAAGATACAACACTGGTAGTAATCCAAAAGATACTTAGACCAGGATTGTTTCACAGAAGACACTGTTATGAGAAAGCTACAGTAGGGTACAGAAAATTGGACCCCTGAGATCAGCCATATGCAAACAACTTAAAATGAACAGTATAATCTTAGGAAGAGACTGTGGAAATGCTTGAAAAGTGGAAGAGTAGAAGTAGGGAAGAGGATTAAGAATAGATTTGACAGATTAAAATGGATTAATATAGAAGTACAGCAGGAAATTGGCCATGTGGCTTCTATGAGAAATGTGTTAAGATGAACTTGGTACTGTGCACTGAATGTCATACAGTGTCTCATGGAATGCTCAGGATTGCAAAATTTACATGCAGCAAGAAATTTTCAATATCTGAAATGCAAAGAAGAATAAATAGGGTGGATGGTAAGCAAAGATTGAGTCAGCATAAAGAATAAAGAGTATCTGCTGCCTGGAAAGAGGTATCTAATGGTAAATAAAAAATCCCTCCACTTGACAGAGATTAAAGACTTATAATGCACATATAATGCCAGCACTACTATGTGCAGCAGAAACATACAGTACTGACAAAGAATATGAACCTTTTGAAAAGGAATACTGTATTAAGAATCATGGCCAGACTGTAGTGGGAAGATTGTAATAAAAATGGTGAAATAATTTAGAGATATGGTATCCAGCAACTGGAAAATGTACCAAAATCTCAAAAACTGACGAGGCTTAGACATTTGATGAGATGGAATGAGGAACAGTTAGTCAGAAAAGCTATAAATATATTAGTAGTAGACTGAAAACCTAAAGGAAGGGCCAGCAAATCATGGAAAGGGGTGACCTGGGAAACTCAGGGAAAGAGGGATGGATGAAGATTTAGACCTGATCAGAATTTGGCCAGAAAGTGCACAAGACAATGCCCCTTTTGTTTACTCGAGTGTGTTATGTTATTATTTCTTAAATGTTAAATTACTTTATGTTGGTTGTACCAACAATTCTTTCAAGCTTTAGGGGAAACTATAACAATACAAATTAGTATTGGATTTATTTCTCAAATTAGTATTGGATTTATTTCTCAGACCACAAATAAAATCTGGTATCTACTAGTAGCACCTATCAGCCATCAATCTTAGTGCAGATAACCAAGAACAAACATCAAGAGAGGAGTCTGATAACCTATAGTACAATAATTTACGTTCTAACTGGCCTATCCACTGGCAAGTTGGAAGTTTAAAAAGCTTTTGTAGAATACAATAATGGTCTGTTAAAAAAAAAAAAAAAAAGAAATCCTTTAAAAACTAACTGCATTTTTAAGCATTTTCCTAAAATCCTTATGCACAGATGAAAAGGAAAGCAATTCTATTTTTTGTATTAAATTGTGACAGACAAAGCAATTACAAGTTTGTATAGTTCTTAAACATTCATATTTTTTCACGACTAAGCTATGAAAGAAAATGAAGACTACCACAGAAGTCTATTTACAAATACAGTTTAATTAAGAGCTGTTAAACTCTTGTTCATGACTTTACTTGTGTTGTGATTCATAAGTGTAAAAGCTTGCTTTGACATTAATTGTCCCTATGAAATTCACTGTAGCTTATACACTCAAGTATATGGAATTCCCATTCATATACAGGTATAGGTTGAAACAACGTTGTTTACTCCTCAGTTTAGTATCAAATGAATTATTTCTCAACTTTAACTTACTGTATGCACATTTGTCTGTGTTCCCCTTTTCTCCATCAGCACAAAATTGCAGCGGTGCAAAGGTGTATAAAGATGATCCATAAATGAGGTAACTGAATTACCGTAATACAGTAAATTCAAAAGATAAAAAGTTCCATAATATCTTTGATACCATTATTTAAAAATGCACATGACATTCCTCAAACCTAGTTTTCTCTTTTATTAGCTTGAAATACTGATCACTGAAAATCATGAATATTAGGGATTATATCATGATAAGTTCTGTTGGGCAATCTTTCAGGTGGTTATAATTATCCATTTTTCATGGCAAGAACATAAATGTTTGTAATATATGTGTTACAGTGATTTTTTAAATCTGTCATTAATTTTTAGCATTGTCTTTTATACAACAAAGCCTTTGATATAATTTTTTTCATACACTTATCATACTTAAATGTTAGAATTTTCTTTATAATTTCATTTTATATAGCTTTGTTTTGTCTTTTCATGCCTTTTCGAGTCTAAGCGTTATGCAATTTCAGGTTTACTTGTTTGTATAATGTACCATAACCATACATCACATTCTCAACATTTTCATTTTCACAAATTGTCTCTTCTATGCCAATTATGAGATGTCAGTTTTCATACCATGCATGTAGTGTACATGCATGTATAGCCAAAAGCTAAATTACAAACCAAACAGTCTTATGGTAAGATTCTCAAGCTTTAAAAATAAATGCATCTTGTAGTCTAGTATATAAGAGAATTAGGAATTAAAGGCATTGTTTTATCAAATACTTCTACGTTCCTATAACCAAATTATTTTACCACTAAATAAGCAAAAAATCAAAGTTGGTAACTGTTTTTAGAAAAATCCCTGTTTGCATTACATTCAGTAATTTAAACAGTTCATTTTAGTCAAAATTAGAATAGTTTAAAGAACTAGCAAAGAAAATAAGGAAAATTTATGTTGACAGGATGATGTATTTTCCTTATCCCACCATCTTCATATCTACCTCAGATTCGCAGACTATTGTACATTTTTTTTATATAAATGTTGAGCACAATACATCAATATCCTATGTTTTGTGATGATATGTTGGTATCCTGGTGGTTGTGATAGGAATAAAAAGAATTTTCTCCTTATGTCACCCATGAACAGCACTGTATATTCAAGTGTATTCATATATTTTTTTTAAGTCATCTTGTGTAACAGAGTTTGGGTAGGTTCTAAAGTTTATCAAATCAGGTGTTAATTTAATTCTCTATAGGTTGCGTGCCTTTTAACATAAAAGAAATTTGCCTTCATCATTAAAAATGTCATTTCATAATGAAAAAGTTATTATGGTGGTGGTGGTGGAGGTTTCATGGGGATGGTTAAGGGTTAAAGAAATAATAATAATAATAAAATAAAACTGGGTTGGTTCAGGCGGTAACGCTGTCTGTGTGTGTTGCAGGGGTTGGTGGCAGGGGCAGTACGCCGGCACCGGGGTGGAACCTCTCACCGACCCAGGCACAGCCAGCAGCCTCCGCCTCTACCTCCTCCTCAGCTGAAGGAGGTGCTGTTGGAGGAAGCCTCCTCCTGTTGCCTTCCCTCTTGACCTCCCTACGAGCCCCCACACCTCCACCATCCACCTCAATAGAGCACAAGTACAGACCGTCCACGGAGGGTGGCCTCAGCTACCGTCAGTGCCCTGTCTGTCTCAAACGAATTACCTACAATCACCTAAAACGACACATCAGAACTCAACATACCCACATGGATAGAGCTCAGTGCCCATTTTGTGCCCGGGTCCTCAAGAATACATATTCACTAGAGACCCACATTGCTAACTACCATAAGTGATCAGCAAAGATGCCGGTGGCTGCTACTCCATCATCAAATTAATTAAAATAAGTGTAAAATTTTTTCTCCATTACTGAAGTAAACTGGTTACATATCCCATGACAGTAGTCTGTCTTGATTAATAAAACCCTAAGATGGTTTCAACGTTCTGCATCAAGTTGGAAATGCTATTTATAGTTATAAATAATCATTAAGCTTTAAATCATACCCATCAATCTGCACACATATATAAAAGGCACAAATTTACTTTTTAACAAAAGATTTTAATGTAATTGTTTTATCTCTGTGATATCACTGTTATTAGATTCCATACAATGTAGTGGGTAATATTTAATAAACCATCAAAGTAACTGCCCTAGAATGGAGAGGAAAGAACAGTACTAAATTAAAACACAGGTGATGTCTGCAGTATGAATTTTCTAAACTCTTTTTTTTCTCAAGGTAAAGAAATGTAATACTTTTGTTAAAATTTGTAAAATTTGGACCTAGTTAACAATTTGAAATATACACCTGTTTATATATTTCAGACTTTATTGATTTAAATCCTATTCACTAAGCATTCAAATTAAGTTATCATGTAAGTACAGTATATCAAATATTTTCATTAGTGTACATAGCATCTAGTAAATTTATATCACTAGACATTTTTACAAATTTTCAGTAGTTTTATAAGGCAACAAATTGCACTGTTATTATTATTCATATTATCGCTTCTTTATACAGTACTGTAATATTCTATTCCCACAGATGCAGACTTGAAAAAAAATTCAATGTGGAATAACAAAAAAATAGAATTGTACTTGTGCGGGACACTACCGTAATTTGAGTAGTTTAACATTAAGTAGCCATTCTGTGGGTATTCTTCAAGCTGTAATTAGTCCAGAGTTTACTAAGAAAATATAAAAAAAACAATGCATGATACCTCTCCAGAAAGGGCTAATTCTATAGGTACTGCACTCACTGATCATAACTATATGTAGCCTAAAATAATGTACAAGTCTAACTCATATATAAAACAATTGCATAATTAATTAATTTATTGTACAGCATTTCTAATCCAACCAACCTTAGGATTTGCATCCCACAAAATAAATTAGCAATCAGTCACATCTTATGAGGCTTGTCACTTCAGCCCCGGCATCTGTAGTCTTATGGAAATCAGTCAAAGAATTTAAAGTTTGTTAATCTTTAAGGAAAATGATGGAATGAAGATGATTTAGATGTGTCTTCTCGTAATGTAGTTACAATGAGTTGGTTATATGGAAGGAGATTATTTAGAATAAAATGAAGGAAATATCTTGATTCCTGATCAAGTCTCCCGAGTTCTAAGATGTAATTAAAATTGGAAGTACTGTATTGAAATGTCCAAACTCTAAGCAATTAAAAGCTTTCAGATTTTGGCCAAAGAAATTATTTGTGATTTTAATGTGATATTAAGATTATAATTATTGGTTAAATTAAGGACTCATTTACCTTCTTTACTATAGTAATGATGGTATATTTTGATAGGATGCATTCCCAAAATTCATCAAAATGAATTAAGTCTAAGAACCAAAGAAATTGATAAGCTGTAGTGAGTTTCCCTGAGGCTGTGAAAAATAGGAAAGTGATATGGCTTATAGTGATAAGATGAAAAGTGATATGGCTTATAGTGATAAGATGAAAGCAATGTGATGTGTTTTAGATTTAAGGAACCTGAGATAATGAGCGATAACGTAGTGCTGTAAATCATTGTGATTTTAGCTCCCTTACTAAAGCGATATGAGGGAGAGAGATTCTTTAGCAATTAAGTTTAAGGTCTCTGTTGGCTATGATGGCTAAACATTGTATTTTTATTCTGTTGAGAGTGGAAAATCTTTTTTACAATATGTGCAAATTTGTGATATCATTAGCTTGCAGTATATGTATGAATATTGGTTCATTAGGAGTATCTTTTCATTTAATGTGTGCTGATTTTTCATCTTTAATTAAAAAGTCATGTACAGTGAATAACTATTACTTATTAGTAGAGTTTAAGATTGTCACTAGTATATTGTTGTTATATAACAACAGTTGTAATAGTTTTAGTTTTGTTAAATGTTCTATTAATTTTTTATGAATATTCAGCATCTTACGATGTCTGAAAACTGCCAGACTCTATGTACTGTGATAAGCCGGATTAGAGATAATATTCTAAGTAAACTTTACTATTAATTGTTTTTAGAAATTTGCTATAAGTTAATATATGTTTGGTTTTCATTAGTGTATGCTATAGGCTTATTATGAAATACTGTATATCAAAATAGTTTCTGATGTAGAATGCTACAGCTTGTTTTGCATATGTTTGTTTACCCCTAATTGCCCAGCGTATACGCGTATTATGGGTTAGAATTTTGTATACTGAAGACTGTGATTGTAGTGTTTAGAATGATGATCAAGAGAGATTAATGGAAGTGTGATCATAGTGTTTAGAACAACGATCAAGAGAGATTAATGAAAGATGAGACTTTTGTGTGAAATATGCATTTTCATTCAAAATTTTTGTGCCTAAACAAGGAGTTTATGTACAGGACAGTAATTTTAATATTTATCTGTTCTATGCCAAAATTAAAAAAAGAAAAAATTATACCCTTTTTAAGAAACTACATCAGATTCTCAGCTCTTCTGATCTGAATGATGGTTGTAATATGTACAGGATGCAAGAGCAATTACAGCAATGGAAAAATGTCATGTGTAATTTTAAAAGTTTATGATTAAGCAAGGGACAATACCTACAGAAGAATCTGTAAAAAAAATGCTTTGCATTTGTATTAAAAATAACTTACCACACTGATTACTGTGCATTTACAATGTATTTATATAAATACTGATGATTTCACATTATTTTGTACAGTATGTGAAATTCTGATGTTAACCATAAGCTACTACTACCCAACTGGCACCTAGCACAAGACAATTTTCCATTATTGCTTTTGCTAATTATTTAAATACTGTACTGCAACTGACACATTTTACATGGCTGGGTATACAGTCTAATATTTTGAAATCTGATATGTAGATTAGGAGACAGAAATAAATAAATATACATAATACTGTATATACAGTATGTATATATATATATATATATATATATATATATATATATATATATATATATATATATATATATATATATATATACATATAATATACATATTTACATACAGTATATACACTTGAGAGTTTTAGCATGGTTTATCAGTCAGGTTTTTGGGAAAGCAGCTCAAATACAAATAACATATAAGTTTGATGTGTCCCATCAAACTTATAGGTTTAAGGACAGTACTAGCTCAAACATTCAAACAAACCTGAATTTTGTGAATTATGCCAGCTGTACCTCCTCTTCATGTGTCCCCAGTTTTCTTTTTTGAGGTCCCTTGCTTTTTTTCTTTTTACCAAAATTGCTTTTAGTTACTTATGTGCTGAGAAGAATCAGTAAACAATACCCTACTAGGGAGAAGAGATCACTTTACAGGAGAAAGAAAAGTAAAAACACCGCTGTTTGCTTCTCTATGACCTATTACTATTCTGTGTACCAAGAAGGAGCACAATTCTGTGCAGTGTTTAGATTTTAGGAGTTCATTATTCTAGAACTGCAGCTACCTCCAGGTTACCCTTGGGGAAGACACACTGTCTGTGAGTCTCCTTTGACAGGGTGTAGTTCCACTGCTTTGTTGAAGACATCTTTGTTAAAAGGCTATGGGACATTTCCACTAGCCTCCTTCCCCCAAAAAAGGCAAAGTTGAGGATGCATTAGGTAGATAAAAGAGGATTTCTAAATTGTCATGGCAGAAGCTGCAGTGGCTTCACATTTTAGTTGTCTTGCTTTATCTTGCTGCTGAAGGAGTCATTTTACCTATACAGGCAGTCCCCGGTTATCGGCGGAGGTTCTGTTCTTAAGGTGTGATGATAACTGAAAATCAGAGATTTTCGGAGCTTTTACAGCAATTTTCGGCACTTGATGGCGCTGAAAATCAGCAGGATTTTCAGTTATCGGCGCCTCTGTTGGGGATGTGTTGGCGCCAATACCCAATTATTAGCGCCGATAAGTGGAAATCGGCAATTTTCAGCGCCGAAAATTGCTGATTTTCGTTGCTAGACAAGCCCTGTAAAATCGGATCGCCGATAACTGGGGACTGCCTGTACAGGAATAGCCCTTGGCCACTACAGGTCTAAGTACATCATGCTTTGGCATGCACACAAAAGGCATCTGTTTGATGGTTATTGGTTAAGAAGAGTAATTATATTACTCTGCAAAGGAAATCAAGTTGCATGCATACCATGAGCAATAATGCTTGATGGAGTCATTTACAGTATTCTTTAAAATCGTTCAGAACTTCTAAGGTTTGTTAACAGTATTGAAGATTTTTGCCAGATATTGGCCTCAATATCTTGTATGGGCTCCATACAACTCTTTTTCTTGTCAGTTTCCAAAATTCACAGTTAGGTATGCTGTAACTGTTTCTCCATTGTTGGGTTGAGCAAACTACCCTAAATTAAGTAAAAGTAACAGGCTAATACATGTAAACTTGAGAGTATTTTACAAGACAAGGTGCAATAACCAGCTTGTTTTTGAACTACTTCTAGCTACAGTGGGTGTTTTCACCGATTGTTGATTCCTTAAGATAAAAAAAAGATTATCACTTATATCCAAATGAATCTCCTAGCCAGAAATCATACTCCATGCTTGATATCCTGACAGGTATCCAGCAGATGCTGATTCATCAAGAACAAGTGTTTGTGCAAGACTTGGCTTTGCTTCCACAAAAGAGCCTACCTTGCCTCAATAAAAGGATCTTACTGTGGTCATATTGGAATGGAATGGAATATGAACTTTGGGCCAAAGGCCAAGCATTGGGACCAATGAAGTCATTCAGCGCTGTGATGAATGAACATGATTTTAAAACAAACATAAAACGTATACATTTATTCTGGAACACACACATTAAATACATTTATGCAGGTTTCACATGTACAATAAAAAAATAATAGTTATATAAATAATGATATAAATCAGAAAAACTTATATAAAATTGTATAAATTTGTTTCTTTAAAAAATTCTTTAAATTTAAAACATTGCAATTGTCATCTAAAATTTGCAGTTGATGTCTATGGCACGTACGATGACAAAATACACAATCCACAAGCATGTGCTCCACTGTCAGGCCAGCACGACAGTGGATACGTTCAGGTGGATTACTTTTCTCCGATAAAAAATTGAGTTAAAAATGTGTGTGGCTAATTCTAAGGTGAGAAAGATATGTTTCATAGCCTCTATTAATATTGTTAGATGAAGGCCAAGGTTGGATATTTGCTCGATTTATTTTGTATTTTCTATTATTTAGGAGTGAAAGAGAGGCCCACCTATCTTGCCATACTTTTTTTTGTGTACTGATAACAGGTTTCATGTCAGTACGAGGCACTTTCCTACAGCTGACTGCATTTTCTACAAATGCCTTCTTTGCTTCTTTATCAGCAGCCTCATTTCCAGAAATGCCAACATGAGCTGGTACTCAACAAAACTGAATTACCTTGGACTTAGAGGTAAGGCAAAATAAAAATTTTTGTACTTTGGTTAAAACAGAAGTACAGATATTCATCTGTTTTATGACAGGCGAACAACTAAAAGAACCTAATTATATAGTAAAATGATTACCTCTCATGTCATAGGCTGCTTCTAAAGCTTTTTCTATAGCTGTCATCTCGGCAGTGAAAATGGATGCAAACACCGATATTCTCCGAGCATGTATTACATCTATGCTAACAATGGCACTTGCTACAACATTTTTAGATTTGGATGTATCAGTGAATATTTTAATAGATTTTTCATGTATTTGGTTAAGATATACACATGTGGCTTTTATTTCCTCATGTAACAGATCCCTGTTTGAATATTTGGCAAATAATTTAGGCCCTGGAGTCATCGATGGTGGAAAATCACATCTGAATGGTTCTATTTTTTGTTCAATTCTTGATTTATCCTCAACCTCTTCTAAAATTCTAATTTGAAGGGGTTTAGATAAACTAGGCGTATTATCTTAGAATTATGAATGTTGGGTGCTACTGATACTACTCTTGAAACGAATACTGTAATGTACCGTAAACCCAACTAGTCTCCTTAGATCTAACAGGAGCTCATGAGTGACAACATAGACGCTCTCAACTGGGGATGTCCTTAAAGTACATGAGTAGATATGTAGTCCTGTAATGTGAAGTACATCAAATTCATGTAATTTAGTTTTACATGCCGAGGAATATACGTACTTGGTA
This sequence comes from Macrobrachium rosenbergii, assembly GCF_040412425.1. Lineage (NCBI taxonomy): Eukaryota > Metazoa > Arthropoda > Malacostraca > Decapoda > Palaemonidae > Macrobrachium > Macrobrachium rosenbergii. Next base: position 14,267,739 of record NC_089791.1, read on the forward strand.
ACCATAATCCAGCTCTGACCTACATAAAGTCATAGAGCATAAGCAAAGACATGCAGTCATTATTGTATTTGTACCAGAAGAAGAGACTTGAAGCTTGACACAAGGCTTAACCACAACCACAGTTAATTGAAGGATTCAATGATATGCCCTAAATATAATTTACACATCATTTGTTCTTCAGGCTTCAGTAGCTATTTCTACCTCTAGGACAGAGCAGGAGACCAAAGTACTCTTCATGGGTACATTATTTGATAGGAAACACTGAACTAAAAGCACTGATACTGCAAAATGTCATTTTGGTTTTCACTTTTGCAAGATTAATCTAAAAATAAATGGCAATTTTAGAAAGGTCCACTCTGTAAGCTGTTAGACTGCAGCACTGGGGTTAAGCAAGGCATACTTTATAGTTTCAGAAGTAAAAATTTTGCTTTAAAAATGCTTTAGGTTCACCCCTTATTTCTGGGCCTTTAAGGGAAAATGGACTCCTATGCTAACTGGACATGCTGCAAGAGGTATCCATCTTGAGAGGGGAACACTTGATGCAAGAAGTATTCTGCCGAGTTTTTGGATATACTGACTGCTCAAGGTTGGTGCAAATGATAAGTAAACCAGATAATAATACAAGGTCATGTCTGTTAAGTACTGTTCCATTATGCTGTATGAGCACAATATTCAGAATGGGTCTTTAAAAACCTGAGATGATCAGAATCACATGAAAATAACTTCTTTCACACCTGATGGAGAAGCTCAAATTCCAAGAGATTATTAAATCAGCCTGCCAAAAGAAAAAAAATATGGGTGCCTACCAAAAATACATCAAACAGGTACAATATCTATAAATTTTCTGAAGAACTGGAAGAGTTTAGAGTACACTATTTAAGGAGGCTGCTAATCTCCCAATACTATGTTGCATGGGACATTCTAATATCAAATGGGCACCTCATACATGTTCAGGTGGGATAGAGTCCTTTTACCTTTGAGGACCCAGAAATTCAAGTAATGAGCCTCAATATATTTTTCATCAAGTAAAGTTATGTGAATATTGAGAATTCCCTTTGACAATCAAATGAAGGTTCACAGTTCTGGTGAAAGGGGTCAGTCAGCTTATTCACCTCGATAAAAGGTGAAAATTTTACTAAGCCTAAGGTAATGATGTTTGATAGGTGATGTAAAATTTACATCACTGATATTTGCCATCATAACTATATTAGGGCATGTACAAACAACATAACACTATCAGCTACATGCAAAAATGCTGGCTTTGCCATCATACTTGTTAGTTACATCATTTGAATAGTATTTAATGCTATTAATGCCACTGAATCCAGTGATACCAGTTGCTTTCCCAGACATGGACTGATACCATGCCAAAAAGTACTGTAACTGTTTTGCTGTTGTCAGTCAATATATATATATATATATATATATATATATATATATATATATATATATATATATATATATATATATATATATATAATATAATGTATATATATATATATATATATATATATATATATATATACATATATATACATATATATACACATAATACATATATATACATATATAATATATACATATGTATATATATATAAATATATATAACATAATATACAGTAGAACCTCGGTCCTCACGCTAATTCATTCCAGAAGAAGTGTCTAGGATTGATTTAATAGAATTCTGAGTTAATTTCTCCCATAAGAAATAACTGAAAATGGATTAATCCATTCCTGACCACCAGTCATTACCCCAACCTTGCCTTTTTATACAAAACTTTACACAAATTACAATTAACCCAAACGCCTATTGGACGTATCATACATCGACTAAAATTGTCTGTTGGGTGCGAGTGGGCGTACCGTCGCCGAGCTACAAAAATTTCAACTTTGGTCAATTTTTTGACTCGACGAAATGGTCGAAAAACGCAATTGTAAGCTAAAAACTCTTACATTCTAGTAATATTCAATCATGTACCTTCATTTTGCAACAAATTGGAAGTCTCGAGCACAATATTTCGATTTATGGTGAATTTTGAAAAACTTTTTTTCTTTGTCTGAGCGGTAACTCAGCCGAAAATTTCATAAATTCTTTCGTCATTTGTCGTAATTTTTACTGTTCTATATTAGCCGTTACATAAAGTTTTATATATGAAAATGTGCGCAATTTCATGTACAATACAGCAAAAATACAACCCATGGTTGTAGCTTTTATCAGTTTGGAAATATTTTCATATAAACCACAATAACTGCCAAAATTTCAACCTTCAGTCAACTTTGACTCGACCGAAATGGTCAAAAACCAATTTAAAAAGCTAAACCTCTTACGATCTAGTAATATTTAATCATTTACCTTCATTTGCAACCAATTGAAGTCTCTAGCACAATATTTCGATTTATGGTGAATTTTTGAAAAAACTTTTTCCTATCGCGCCAGAAATTCTTTCATCACGTTGTCGTAATGTTGCACTGTTTTATATTAGTCGTTACATAAAGTTTTATATATGGAAATGTGCGCAATTCATGTAGAATACAACAGAAAATAACTCATGGTTGTAGCTTTTATCAGTTTTGAAATATTTTCATATAAATCACGATAACTGCCAAAATTTCAAGCCGGTCAACTTTAATCGACCGAAATGGTAAAACGCAATTATAAGCTAAAACTCTTACATTCTAGTAATATTCAATCATGTACCTTCATTTTGCAACAAACTGGAAGTCTCTGCTTCAATATTTCGATTTATGGTGAATTTCTGAAAAAAAAAAAAAAAAAAAAAAATTCTTACGTCTCTTTGTATGATAACTCGGCCGAACATCTCAGAAATTCTTTCGTTACATAAACTTTTATATATGAAAATGTGGGCAAATTCATGTAGAATACAACAGAAAATAGCTCATGGTTGTAGCTTTTATCAGTTTTGAAATATTTTCACATAAATCACGATAACTGCCAAAATTTCAACCTTAGGTCAACTTTAACTCGGATCGAAATGGTAAAAACGCAATTATAAGCGAAAACTCTTACATTCTAGTAATATTCAATCATGTACCTTCATTTTGCAACAAACTGGAAGTCTCTAGCACAATATTTCGATTTTATGGTGAATTTCTGAAAAAAAAAAAAAAAAAAAAAAATTCTCACGTCTCGGCGCTGTACCTTCGGTAACATCTCAGAAATTCTTTCGTTACATAAACTTTTATATATGAAAAAACAAGCAAATTCTTATAGAATACAACAGAAAATAGCTCATGGTTGTAGCTTTTATCAGTTTTGAAATATTTTCATATAAATCACGATAACTGCCAAAATTTCAACCTTCGTCAACTTTAACTTTCGGATTGAAATGGTCAAAAACGCAATTATAAGCTAAAACGCTTACATTCTAGTAATATTCAATCATGTACCTTCATTTTGCAATAAATTGGAAGTCTCTAGCACAATATTTGGTTATGGTGAATTTTGAAAAAACATTTTCCTTACGTCTTGCTGTAATTGGCGAACATCAGAAATTCTTTCGTCTCATTGTCGTAATATTTGCACTGCTTTAAATTAGTCGTTACATAAAGTTTTATATGAAAATGTGCGCAATTTCATGTACAATACAACAGGAAAAATAACTCATGGTTGTAGCTTTATCAGTTTCGAAATATTTCCATATAAATCACGATAAATAGAAAAATTCGGCTTTCTGTCAACTTTAACTCGACCGAAATGGTCAAAACTGCAATTGTAGCTAAAACACTTACAGTCTAGTAATATTCAATCAATTGCTTCATTTTTCAACCAACGGGAAGTCTCTAGCACAATATTTCGATTTATGGTGAATTTTTTAAAAAAACATTTTTTTGCGTCCGCAAGTTACGAATTCATACATCATTTTGTGATAATATTTTCTCTGTGTTGCTTTGATCATTTTAAAATTTGTTATATACCAAAATCATCGCAATTTAGTGTACAATATAACTAAAAAAAACTTAAATCATTAGCTTTTTAACCATTTTGCTTACAAGCGTGATTTGTATACAATGCTGAGTTTTTTTTTCGCTGTCATATATTCCAATATTTATATATGATAATATTTTTCATTTCTGATGGTTGCATACTAAACTTCAGGCAATGACAAAAATGAGCCAAAATGAACTCTTAACCTTAAAAACTAAGCGTGCTGTGATTTTTTAAAAAACTTTTTCGCTTGGCTCTAACTCACTGAACGCCGCCCGGCATACGGAAACGTTTTTGTAAATAGGGCTTCGGCGTTAAAGGGTTAAATAAGTTCAGAGTTGAATAACTTACCGTATCAGAAGCACTTTTTACATTTTTAAATGCAGACTGTATAAAAAAATTGGCTTATGACCAATCGCGCCAGATACCGATGATAGACCGAGCGCCATAGGCTAGGTTAGGTAGCCTATAGGCACTACCAGAGTGAACTGCAACGGTACACACATGAAAACTTTTTGTTAATAATGATAACATTGAAAAACAAGCCAGATTATCACATTAAATTAATAATACAGTATTTATAAGCCGAATTACTTTATATCTGTTATCATAAAATTAAGAAAAATTTCCTAAATTACGTCGGAACTCGCAAGCTGCCGTGTTCTGACGTAATTTAGGAAATTTTTCTTAATTTTATGAATACAGACATACAATAATTTGGCTTATAAATACTGTATTATTAATTTAATGTGATAATCTGGCTTGTTTTGTATCATGTATGTATGTATATGTAATATATACAGTATATATATATATATATATATATATATTATATTATATATATACATACACATACATACATGATACATATACACATATATTTTATATATATATATATATATATATATATATATATATATATATATGTGTATATATATATATTATATAATAAATCATGGAGGAAGACCTGTGTCACATTGATACTATTCTTCCTTTTCCCACAGGATAGCATACCTAGATATATATATATATATATATATATATATTTATATATATATATATATATATATATATATATATATATATATATATATATATATATAATATATATATATGTATATATATATATATATATATATATATATATATATATATATATATATGTATATATATATATATATATATATATGTATATATATATATATATGTATATATATATATATATGTACATATATATATATATATATATATATATATATATATGTATATATATATATATATATGTATATATATATAAATATATACATATATATATATATATATATATATATATATATATATTATATATGTATATATATATATATATATGTATATGTATATATATATACCTGTATATATATATATATAGTGATATATATATATGTATATATATATATATATGTATATATATATATATATGGATAGCTATATATATATATGTATATATATATATATATATATATATATATATATATATATATATATATATATATATATATATATATATATATATATATGTATATATATATATATATATATATATATATATATATATATATATATATATATATATCTATATATATATATATATATATATATATATATAAAGTGTCCATAAAGTCTTTGACAATTTAAAAAATATATTACAAAAA